>NW_008795557.1:1480471-1491875 GCF_000699145.1 Aptenodytes forsteri
CTTCACCAGCCTCGTTGCCCTTCTCTGGACACGCTCCAGCACCTCAACGTCCTTCTTGTAGTGAGGGGCCCAAAACTGAACACAGTATTCGAGATGCGGCCTCACCAGTGCCGAGTAAATGGATGTAAATTTGTAAATGTAAATGGATGCATGGCCTGTGTGGCCTGTGTGGCCTGTGTGGCCTGTGTGGCCTGTGTGGCCTGTGTGGCCTGTGTGGCCTGTGTGGCCTGTGTGGCCTGTGTGGCCATGCAACCTTGCTACAGGTGAGGTCTTCCTCTGATTTCTCCTTTTATGACTGCTAAAAGAAAGCCTTTTTCCTGATGAACATCTGAAGCATTTTCATGAGCATTTTCTAACCCTGAGTCTGCTGATCCAGACCCTGATATCTATAATCTTCAGCCAACAGAGATCAAGGTCTGTCCTGCTTAAAACCATTCTTTCCTACAGAAAAATCTGACATGAAATTCCTTTGGTCTGAGGTCCTGCTTAAGAAAAGAAAGGCACAGTATTGAGAAATTATATCAACACAGATGATGAGGAGATGCCATGAAGGCTCGGCATTTACCCAGGCATTTGTAAATGATTTTTTCTGTTATTCATATTTGTCATTTATATTCCAGCAGTGTTAAGAGGCCTTGAGTAAGATGAGAGCCGTCCTGGGATTGGCACTCTACAGGCAAAACAGTCACAGACAGTCCTTGATCCTAAGAGCTTGCATTAGACAGTGCCTAAATACTGCTGTGATTGGTACTACAGAGGAGGAGAGGTGAATGTGCGTGGAGAGGGAAGAGAAGAGTGGGTATATTAACAGATATACAGAGGTTCAGACTACTTTACAAATTATTGACCGTACTTAAATGTTAATCATTGTGTGCATTAGATATTTTTTCTATGGGAAAGTGCAGACAAACATCCCTCAGCTATAAGACTGTCTGCACAAATGGGTGGATTCTGAACAGACCAAGGATGTTACTTTCCTCCCAGCACATTCCGCAAAATTGAGTGGAAATTAATCTATATGAGAATACAGGATGGAGACTGACGGTGGAAGATTTCTCTGCATCCTTTTTTCCTTTTGTCACCACTGGTGCTCAGAGGAGTCAGGAGTGGTTGTGTTATCATCGATTGCCAGGACTATTCAGGATGGAGACCCAATACACCAGGTGATTCATTTTCCTCTAACACTCCATGAAACTAGAAACATGGCTAAATCCCATCTGGATAATCACATGAATACAACCTCAGCAGTTCAGCCCTGCTCTCCATTCCTCTCTCCATGACTTATATCTGAAGCCATCAGATACACATGGCACATGGCACCTGTTCCACACGGCACAAAAGGATCACGGTGGTCAACTCCGAGTGAGAGCTGCAGCCCCACAACCCCTGGACCGATACCTATTTGACTCCAGCCTCTCTTAACATGGTTTAGTCCCATCATTTCTCTCTCTGCAGCTGTCCCCACACCACCTTTCTGATAAGTCCGATCCAACACCTCCCCTAGAAATACTGAGTGCTTGTCCAGCGATTCTTTCTTCACACAAAGCAAACAACAGCTAATAATTATATCTACTAATTACAAGTGACCGCTGTCTGAGGAGTTGTGTCATATTTTATTTTTCTCTGTGGTCGTCTGGGATGGTCCGTGATGGCCAAAAGCAGAATGCTGGGTGAGGGATAGATCTGCACTGCGTGGCTTCGGAGGGTTCCCAAACGTGTCAGGTTGGATACATCTTTTTTGAGCACATCAGTATGAGCCAAGAGCAACATCTACTGGCCGAGATGTTTAGTAAGACCAAGCATAGATCTGGCACAACCCGTGGACTTTACAGACCACAACACATCTGTGAGATATTTTTAGTTAGTACCCAAACACAAGAGTTAACACCAGCACTTCCCAGCTGTGGAAGCTGTCACCAAAATAAATATCTCAGCCCTGCACACCCAGACCTAGCTCGTATCCATGCTTAATCTGAAATTTGCTGTTCAAGCCCACTGTGTCCTGGGTAGTGTATCCTGTTAGACAGTAAGTACCTGTGTATCTCCGTGTCTTCACAGCCTAGTCCTTCTTGCACTTCCCATAAAGTGTTCCTGGGCTGAAGGTGAGTAGCAATCCATCTATTGCCACCAAAGCTGCAAGAAACTTACAGTGGGGGGTATTCAAGTGGTCTAACTTTAGACATCAAAAATAAAGGGTCCAAATTTGGAGGCTAGGCATGTTGGTGTGTCTGCTGCTGTGGGGGGCGAGAGCTAACAGCATGTGTGTGTGTATTTCAAGGTAGGGGCTCAGCGTAACAAACGATGCCGGTAAAGCTGGATTATGAGGAAAGATGGGAGGAAGGGGCTTCACCCTCCAAAAGAGTCTGTCCAGTGTGTTAATTTCAGCATTGTTATCAGCCCTTGTTCTCCCTCACCCTCAGCCTCTCCCTTCACAATTCTTCTCAAAAGGGAGTGTGGGAATGTGTGGGAATGAGAGAGAGAAATCGGTGAAGCTACACCCAAAAAATGGAAGCAAAAAAGACTGTGAGTTCATCTTATTAGGAAGACTGAGTCTAAAACTCATTAGTAACAGGCATAACTCATGCCTCTATCTCTGCGGCCTGGAGGACAGGGACATTTGGGCATTGATGGGTGAACAAAGCTCTAAGGAACTCCAAATCAATTGCACATAAAATACAATTTCCTACCCTCAAGAGAGCCACTTCTCCCTGCAGAGCAAGATTTAAAGGGAAGTAAGAGCAAAGCAACTTGATCTATATTCTGAGGTCACTGCAAGATCACATACAATCCTCCAAAGTATTGCCAGAGTGGGCGACATCTCAGCTAGTTTTAAAGGTCTACGGTACAGATGTGTCTATCTGAGGACTTCATAATTGAAGGAGGAAAACAAACACTTTTAGAGTGTAGGCTATCTATTTCACCATCTTGCTTTAGAGTGAGATGAGTCTCATCCCAGAAATAACCATTTCTCGCTGTTGATTGTAGAAGGAGACCAGATGACCTTCTTAGACATCGAGGATGTCATTTGGTCAGAGGAATCCCTCTCTCATAGCATGGGGAACTGAGAGATGGCAGAGAACCATAAGTGGTTAAAATCAGCAGGAACCACAAGCCAAAAGCTGTATAAAATGAGAAGGAACAAGCCTGCCTGCTGCAGGCAGGTGGTGAACTTGCTCTATATAGGTGTCTTGCCTGCTGACTCACAGCCACATCCAACTGTCCATTTGGCAGTCTCCTTTCAGGACATGATGTCCAGGTGTTCCTTGCATACCAGATTGAAACCAGGACGTCTGAGGTCTGCAGGGAGCTGTGCCCTTTGAAGGGGTAGGGATCAGCAGCATCACAGGACTCAGGACTTCTGGTCAGGCTTGCTGGAAGTGTGGTGCATGATCTCAGAAGAGTCATCTTCCCTCTGTCTCTGTTTTCTAAGCTAGTGAGGGTCTCTGATCACGATGGGGAATATGATGACATAGGAGGGTGCTGCAACTGGGAGAGGCAAGGCAAATTTTGCTCTTTTTGACCATGATCTATAGACATAGATCCCAGCTGGAAACAGTCCTGTGTGTATTTTACTAAGCCTGGTGCAGCCCAAATTCCATCAGACCCCTCAGTCCAAAGCTTCATCCAGAAAGGGATCATAACCAAACCCATCTCTTTGGACTGATATGGTACCTGTCAACATAAGCAGGTAAGACAGGTAAGGTAGGTAAGGCAGGTTTATCTTCTGCTTAATCCTTGTCCATAGATGATGGCATAGCTGAGTTCATGTTGGGCCCTTTTAGGATCCCAGCACCTCATGGGGAGGACAGGCAGGTTCTCACAGGGAAATAGATCACCCAGCTCCTCCAAACTGCCTCCAGGACGAGCACAGAGAAATGGTGGTTAGTACCCAAGGCCAACAAGAGTTCAGCAGGACCAGGAAGATCAGGATGCTCATTAAGGCTCATTTTACCCCTTCCTGATAATGCCCGGCCTTATCCGATGCTTTCTGGGAGCTACCACGACTTCTACCTGGTTTCACACTCAAGTTTATAGACATGGCTTCAGCGCAACACTCTTGGGAAAACAGGGAAAGGCTGCAGACAGTTTGAGTCTTCCTTCTTTCTCTGCCAGACTGTAATCTCCTGGTCACACCAAATAGCACACGGAAGGCTTTAAGGGAAAGTGTCTCCTCATACATGGAAAGAAGGAGTCCCCCTTACGTCCAACAAAAAAGATTACTCTCGGCTACAGAAGCACTGGGGTCTGGTTTCAGCCCCGTGCTTCCCAGCTGGCCCCTATTTCTAGACAATAGGTTGAATCAAAATGCTGCATCTAAGCAGATGGGATGGTTGAGGTTTTCTGATCCCTGGCTGAGCAAGCACACGAGGATGCATGCAGGTAATGCGTGAGCGGAGGCCAAATAAAGAACAGAACATAAACCCAAGAGAGGAGGGGCACTAACCTAAAGGGAAAGGTTGAGCTCTTGTGTCTCCTTGAATAATGCAAGGAGCAAAATATTCTGTTACCAGCCTAGGGAGCCGACAATTAAAACACTACTTGAAGCAAATGTCTCCTGACTCTGGCTCAGAATTTCAATTAGTCTGCAAAGTCTTATTGCACTTAAGTGCAGGTTAGTGACATTTCAGGAAGGAAAGATTGATTGGGAGCTGGGTTACAGCTCAGCCAGCAGGGATCATGTCTAGGGGCCTGTCCTTAAAAAACAATGTGTGATCTCTGCGTGGCATTTTCCTTGTTTAGCTCTTTTATGTTTCCTCTGAGAATGAATAATCCCAGTAGCCAGAGCTTTGTCCCCTCCTTTCAAACACTGCCTTATTTCCTTTCTTGTTTTCCTCTAATCTTTTCTTCCTATTGCCTTTTTCAATGTTCTTTAAGCATCCTTAGGTGCCCAAACAGTGTTTCCTGTGGCTCTTCCCTTCCTCCTAAAGTTATTAACCTTTTCTGGTCTCAAGAATTAGGCTCTGACTTCCAGGAAACTATTTTCATACTAGTTTACCACCTTTGCAGAGCCAGAGAAATCAGGAGAATGTCTGCTACTTTTTGTCCTTAATGGGCAGTGACTTCTGGATTCCTGAATGTGGCAAAGGTGGCAAAGAAGAGGGGGGACATATTGCAGCAGTATCGCAGCATTACCTGACAAATTACACCTGCAGGTACAAACAGCCTCTCTCCATTTATACTGGCTGCAAAGTAAAGTGGGAAAATACCCACAATGAGCTCAAAAAAAAAAAGAAAAGAATTATTGGAAGACACCAAGTGTGCACCAGGGAAAGCCCTGTAGCTGGTAAGCCCAGGCAGGACCAGCCACCAGGTCCTTTTGCGTAGAAGATCCCTGCTCTGCTTAGATGTGCCTAAGATAGCTACATTTTTTGGGAAACGTGCATGAGAGAGGAGCCAAACAGGGCAAAGGTTAACGAGCACACAGATACAATAGCTTTTCCTGCCATAAGTGAGTCAGTGTGGGAGGCAGGATTTTTTCCATAAAGCATCCCAAAATTCATCTCTGTGCCCCAACCAGGCCTCTTTTGTCACCATTTCTCATGCATCTATACACAACGGCACATACTATTAAAAACATCATCCAAAATGAAACCCTCGCAGAACAAAGCAGTCTGATCTAGCCCTTAAACTCCACCATAACCAAAAACTCTACCAGGAACACACACACTGGAAGAGCTGAAGAGCAATACAATCAGATAGGATTAAGTTTTCTGCTACAAAAAGGTGTAGGTAAATGAGCCTCATTTGGACCCACAATAGACACATCGATGGAGAAGCCGAACATGTGCTGTGCTGTTAGCTATATCTTCTGCTCAGAGGTGGTGACTTTATTTTTTAATCACCACAAATGGATTTTTTTTCTCCACAAATCTGAATTGGTTTCTGGACCCATGGACTTTTCTTCAGTGCTGGCAGTGTCCTGCAGCGAGTGGTTCCACAGATTCATGATGCGCCGCCTTGGCACGCTGGGCTCACCTACCAGTCAAAAAGCCCTGCTGAAAGCCAGGATATATTAGCTCAGTAGGACACTAAACTGTGTATATGAATTCTGCCTGGCCTGGAGACAGACTGCAAAGACAAAGCTTTTACAAAGACTGTTTTAAATGCAGCCCTTCCTTCAGCCACTGGGGAGACTGTACCAGCATGTGCCGGATCTGCTGGGGCAGAAAGGCTGCGGCTCCAGAGCCTCTGCATGTCTCTGGGTGGGCAGAGGTAACCACTGTCTGTGAACAAGTCCTATAACAAAGAGAGATGCGCAGGATCAATAGTGACTCTCTTAGCTTCATACGACCTTAACTAACTCTACAGCCTCCAGAGATGCTTTTGCACATAAATATCTGTATACAGATATGTGTGTATTGGGAAAATACAACCGACTGTGAAGACATTTTTCCTCCTTCATTTTTTTCCTCCTACATGGCCAAACCCTCCCAGCTAAAACTGCCTTAGTCCAATCCCTCAGTATGGTGATCTTTGAGGTATGGACTTGCATCAGAAGAGAGGCGATAGTGGTAGGCAGCAGTTTTCCTCTCAAGAAGCAAACTGGCTGCAGTAAGGCCAGCTCTCATCCTGCCTTTTCCATTATGGTCCCAAACATTGCTCGTGTGGGGTTTGCAGGTCCTTCCCACCCCTCGTCCACGCAGGACGGAGCCACACGAGTACCTCTAACCTCAGACACGGCCAGCCTGCACACAGCAGACCCAGCAAAAACCTTTCCAAAAAGCCAGCCTTTGCCTTTGGGAACGGACTTGATTGTGCTGAAAGACAAATATTTGCCGGAGAAGGTCTTGCTGGGTTCTTCGGGGACCTCTGCACATACAGGTTTAATTACTGGTGCACTCCGCTTGCGAGCACAGGAGGTACACATGATTTTTTTTTTTCACCAAATGGTGTTTCCTTCTCCCTGGGTCAGCTGTGAGAAAGGTTTCATTATCAGAGGAAACTCCCTTTTGTGTCATCACTCATCCTTTCCCACGGAGCCATTCTTGGCCCACATGAACCGCAGCCGCTCGGGAACCACCTCGGACCCTCGAAAGCATCCTGGAGGTTTTCAAACACCCCTTCAACAGATTGTTCCTCTTCGCATCTGTGGAGTGAGATGGATCGATGGGGGACCCAGGAGGGCTATTTTGCCCATAAATTATTTACACTGGGTAATATTTCATTTTAGACTGGCCTTGTTTTACGCTTGCAATTTTTAATTCTTATAATTCCACCTCCAGCAAGCAGAGGCTCCTGAGAGCACTAGATTATATCTCAGCGGGCACACTCTCGAATGCATAAATAATCTCTCCTCTGCTGACAGCACATGGGAGATGGGCTGGGCTTT
Source organism: Aptenodytes forsteri (assembly GCF_000699145.1). Classification (NCBI taxonomy): domain Eukaryota; kingdom Metazoa; phylum Chordata; class Aves; order Sphenisciformes; family Spheniscidae; genus Aptenodytes; species Aptenodytes forsteri. Next base: position 1,487,802 of record NW_008795557.1, read on the forward strand.
CAGTGAGGTTAGGTTTTTCCCCCCTCTTTCTCTCTTAAAGGAATCTTTATCTCTGTGCAGCTATTCTGTAACATGCCTCTGTTTGGTAGCAAAAGCACTATTTAAATGCAAATGTTGACTTTTTGCCAGGGACTGGAGGGAAAAATGCTTGTCTAATGATGTCCTTCCAAAAGTACAACTGGTGCTGTTTTTAAAGGAACTTAATCAGAAGGGGCTGGGATTTTGTTTCCTTGCACTCCTACCTGCCTCTGCCAATGCCATCTTCTAGCCCTTGAAGTCATGCCTCCATCTTATCTTTGCAAGGGAAAAAAAAAAAAAAGGAAATATATATATATGTATATATAGGCTAAACTAAAAGCAAAGCAGAGTCTTTTGATCAGATTCCCCCCTCCTCTGCCCAGCCTGTCCAAAGACGGAGGAGCCACACTCGCTCCAGTTCAAGATGTTTGGGTTTTTTTTTCCTCCTCAGTCTTGGGACAGATGTTCCAGATGTTAAATGTCTGTGTGACAGGGACAGTAAGGTGACTGTTGGGCTGGGGCCCACTTGAAAGGGAAAGGAGTCGGCTGGCAGGAGGGGGAAGGGAAAGAGGAGATTCAGACTCAGGAGGTGGGTGAGAAGGAAAGGAGACCTGGGGTGAGTAGGAAAGGGAAAAGATGGCTGGAGCAGGGTGATTTATTTTGTCGGGGGAAACCCCCTGTTTACTGTTTTGTGCCATTTTTCTCTGTTGAAATACTGATCCTGATTTAAAGCCAAAATTAGGCAAACCTTCCAGACATGTTTGCAAAGGTAAATAGCCCAGTGATGCTGAAAGAAGACCAAAGTTAGGCCAAATGGAGAGGGGGAAAAAACCCAAATACCCAACTAATATCCCCGCAGAAGTGCCTTCACCCACAGCCATCGGGCTAACAGCACACACATATAATTTTGGGTATAATTTTGGGCCATGTCCACTGCTCCACATAGTAAGGTTTTGTGTAGGAGTAGGAAGGGCTCAAAGCAGTTGGAGACAAGGCTTGTCCTCTCCCCAGATGTGTGGGCTTCACCAGGAATGGATGGGGCAGAGAAAGCATGAGGGGACACCACAGTTTTCCTTAAACAGAGAGTGTTGGGAAGAGGATGGGTGTGCTGCAAGACCTGTCATACATGGAAGCTGTAGCACGAGCCAGGAGTTGGGACAAAACACGTGGCAGTGGAGGCTTGTACATCTGCGTGATGCACCTCACCAGCCAGACCAAGGGCTTCACCCGTCCTTCCCCCTCCTTCCCATCTCATTGTTTGGGCTCTGCAGGCTGATGGGTTTTAGTCCAGTTTTTATCTGATGTGGTTCAGTTACCAAGGAGACAACGATCTGCAAGGGGGAACCTTTGGAAAACAATGCAGATTACTCAGGGGTTGAGGATGGCCCCAGGCCCAGAGCTCAGGAGCTGAGAAGTATTTGCCCTGGCCCTTGTGAGGTGTCCCAGGCAGGCTGCAGTCTATAGGGCCTCCAAAGTAATGTTCCAATTGAAATCAGTCTATCTGTGGCATGAGGAAGAATCAGTCTGTCCTTAGCACCAGCTGAAGATTCACATCCTTTGGGAAAAGCAACGTGACAGTCAGAAGTCTTTTGTTTGCCTGATCCAGTGGCCTGTGAAGTGTTAGAGGTCAGGTCTGATGGTTCAAGCAAAGCAGGCAGCAGTCTGGGGTAACAGACCCGTGGCTGTGGCAGAACAACCGTGGCACCAGGACTCATATTGCCCCTGCTGTCCATCTGCTATCTGCCCCATCCCTTTCCCCTCAAGGACCCACACAGAATAACAAGACCCTCAGCAACCTCAGCTCAACACCACTTAGAGCATCCAACTGGGACACTGGAGGTGAGAAATGGTGCCCTTGTCTAACATCACCCCATGGGCCAATGAACATGTTGGAGAAATACGGTTCGTGGTGCCTGCACCCGCACTAAAGTTCCTTCAGCTGTGAAGAGCTGGATAATCAAGGCTTCAAGGCAATAATTCTCCTTAAATCTGGGCTATTTTTTTAGAGCAGGGTAGAAAGGTTTTGTAACCTACTGCCAGGGCCCTGGCCTTCCTTTTCCCTTACCCTACACGGACCAGGTGACTATCACCCTGCCTAGACATTTGCCCGAACTCGGATGGAGTTGAGAGGTGCAGCAGGAAGGGGAGGCTCCGTTGCTTTGGAGGTCAGATGAGACACATCGCCAAACACAAGGCTTGTGAAGGATAAAACACCCTTGGCTGGAGCACTGCAGCTCTTGTTATTCCTGACGTCTTTAGCAATCACTTGTTGTGAAGCATGGGAAAGTACTGAGCCAGCACAATCCCGCTCCCTCCTTTGCTGCTGTAACACTGAGATTCGGAAAGATACCTTCCAACAGGCAGAGCTGCCAGCAGACAGGGTATTTCTTCCCAATCCCCACCTGATGATCAAATCATGACTGTGAAAGAAGAGCGCCAAGGGACCTTGCTAACGAGTGAGATAGATTGTTTAGCGAGTGTCTGCAGAAGTGGGTTAAAAACCAGTAACTCAGGGGAAGGTCCTTCCTCCAGCAGCTGGGGAAGAAGGAAAACATATTTCAGTTCTGTATATTCTCCTTGCCTGGGGAAGGCTCCGTAGCTGAGATGTCAGGTTTAATCTCTTCCCAACATGTATTTTGCAAATAACTCCTTTGTTCCTTTTTAAGTTCAGCAGCTAATATGTCGGAGCAATGACAGTCTCCAGCAATGATTTAATGGAAGAGAAGGTAGGCTCCTCCTGTGTCCCCTTTCAGACTCACTCAGCACGAAGGAGGTTGTGAAAAAAGATGACTCGAGATGTGGTGACCCCACAGCAGGCACCCGGGGTTGCCCAAGCCATGGCTCTTCTCTCTTCAGGCTCCTCTACCAACAGACGTAAGCAGAAAACAGGGCAGGGGTGGGGCTGTTGTGGGAGCACGTAGATATTAACTATCTAGGAGAAACCAACACCCCTTTAAATCTGAATCCTTGTTTTTAACAAATTTCAAAGGAACAAGTGAACCTTCAGAGTGCTGGTAGTATAGAACTGAGTCAGCACAGCGACACATGTTAGATGAGTGGAATTTGTACCTTTTTTTGATAATCCCAAACACCCACAAGACATGGGAATAAATCTTCTGGAGAGGATGTCGTGGCTCCCTCACTGGTTTTGAAGAACAGATCATTAGGGATGGACTGGGTAAGAATTAGGGATGGGTTGAGTAGATCCTGCCCTAGGGATGGACTAGCCAATCCCAAGGTAGTTCTGATTCTTGAGTCTTGATATATCAAAAAAAAAAGGCTGGTCCCAGTGTCACAGCACATTTCAGATTGGTCTGGAGATAGCCTTGTTCAGTCAGATTTTTGCATCCCCACCCTGTCTGGGGGACCACGGGAGCTTATTTTGGAGGGGGAAGAGAGAACATGGAAAGCAGACGTGCAGTTGTCATGACAGGAGTTTGTAGCAATGATGCATATTTTCAGCAATTATCAGTGCTATTTGTACGTGCATCAGTTTACAGGAACATCACACAGTCTGGGGACAAGTGGGAAGAATAAGTCATTCTCTGTCTAGCAAGCCCTCCAACTCACACAGCCTGAAACACCCACAGTCCCTACCCAGGGTACCCCAGGCCCCATCTGGACTGTGCTTTTCAGGTAGAAGTTGTAAACCATTTCCCAAATCCCCAGCTACCCTGAAACAATACCGTAGGTGAGGATTAAAGATCTGCATATGGAAGAGCTACCAAAACCTTACAAGATGAACAAGAGTTTCGTAAGTAATTAATAAGATTGTTTTTCTCTAAACTGCATCTACCCATGGCTCACAGAGCAGCCACACAACACAGCTGTGCTGAAAGGAGGACTATAAAGCTTATTCTACCTGGCACCAAAATGCAGCTGATTCTGATGTGGAACACGCCAGCTGCCAACTCCACAGCGGTGTGGGGAAACCCGTGCTCCAGCAGCCACTGCCCCGCAACTTTGATACACAAGGCAATCAGGATCTCCAGTCTGAAGATGTTTTTCCAGCACCTCTGTGCTAGGAGCCTGCTCAGGAGCAGGGCGGGGGGGGAA
>NW_008795557.1:1492106-1504622 GCF_000699145.1 Aptenodytes forsteri
GGGGGGGGGGGGGGGGGAAAAAACAAACAGCCAAAAAAACCCACACCATAAAAACCTAAAAAACCCAGTGCCTTCTAAAGACCAGCAGAGCCAAGACTTCATCAGGGCATTTGACGGTATGCGTTCCCTAAAACACTTTTTATTAAAATAAGTAAATTGCTTTCTGACCCAAATTTTCCATAGAAGCATTTGGGTTTTTCTATATTTTTGAGTGAGAGAGGGAAATGTTAGAACTCAATGTTCTGTGTGGGACATTCCCACTAGACCCGTTTTGAGGGGGAGCAGGAAGACAAGAACTGGGAGTGTGTCACTGCTGGAGGAGTTAGGAGGAGGTTTTTTAGTGGGTTTAGAAAAATAAAAAGGCAGGGAATTTTAGGTAAAACTTTTCAAGTCCATGAAAATATCTCCCCATGTCTACTTAGGAACTGGTAGAAGGTTCAAAAGGGAATGACAGATCCCTGTGTGAATCATCTGAGACTCTGGAAAGAAAAGAAGCGTTTATATCCTTGAACTTGGATTCCTGGTGCCCTGGGAATGGCTCAGTAAAAAGCCCAGCTCATGGCACCCCCCAAGGCAGTGGGGCAGCAGACCCCTTCTCTGGTCCTCTTGTCCTCTGCAGCTTTAGAGGACGCTTCCATTAGCCCTGGATGGGGGTAGGCATGTCTAGATAGATGGAAATTGCAAGGGAAAAAGAAAAGAAAAGGAAGGGAGGAAAGAGAAGAAGGCACCAAGAAAGAGAGAAAAAGAAAAAAATTGCTTTTTCCTACTAACCTTCATCTGAAAGTCTTAAGGATGTTGAAATCCTTTACTCAAGTGGGGAAACTGAGGCACAGAGAGGCTACATTTCTTGCCCAAAGAGACACGGGGCATCCATGAGCAAGAGACCTGAAGCACCTTTCTCCTGTTGTGGTTGCAGTGGGGCCAGGGAGAGGCACAGCGGGGGATAAAGTCCAGGCAGTCCTCCGCAGGGGGATGGATGCCAGGTCCCATCAGCGGTGGCCTTGGAGCAGCTGCATTTGCAGAGCCCTGGCTCGAGAGCTCGGCTCCCGGTTGCTGTGTCTCCCAGAGTGAGAGCAGCATCTGCTTGCAGGAGCACGGCACAGCCAAGCAGAAAAAAAGGTCAACTACTTCCCTCCCCCACCATTACCCTCCAGGTTGGAAGCGGGGAGAGCTCTCCCTGGCACTGCGTGGCACCGCAGATCTTCCCTGGGCTCATCATCCCCCCTGAAAATTATTCCACCAAGCCATATGAGGACACAAAGGCAAAGACCCCTTCGGGCTAGCATGTAGCAGAAGAAAGCAAAGGGGAGGACAAGCCGCATGCTCCTGTTCACCCTATCTCCTGGAGAAAAAGAAATCCAACCGGCCAGTCGCTTCCCCATGACCTGAGCTCACCCTCCGGTCCAGGAAACCTTATGGGCTGTGTCACAGGACCAGGCTTGCAGAAGGGGGATTGGGGCGTCTCAGGATGCTGAGAACTGAAGGGGACACTGCATAGGTCCAATGTCATTTCAGGCGTCTGGGACTTTTTCCTGCTGTGTTGATTCAATGTGACAAACTCATTCCTTTTGCAACACGGCTGCATTTAACCAAATGGCAACCTCCGTCCTAAGCTGAGATGCGGCATTTGGGAGGCCAGAGCTGTCTCTCTCAGTGAGACCCCACAACCACATTGACCTAAGCTGGTCATGGTAGACGTTGTCTTCCTGTTGTTCCCAAGCTTTACAGGGTGACCCCAAAGATGAACATACAGCCTCAGACCTGGCTTTCACCCTCTGGCCGAGCACTCCAGCCCCTTTTTATCTCCCTGGCTTCATGCACCCACTGCAGACCACCCTACTCTGCCCACCATGGGCTGCCTCTGCAGCGCTGTCATATGCATTACCTGCCCTTTCCCTGTGTCTCCATGCTTTGGGGACCTGCACTCATCCTCTGGAGCCCTTGCAATGACAGAAAGTCAGGGCTGCGTCATAGAATCATAGAATCATAGAATCATTGAGGTTGGAAAAGACCTCTAAGATCATCGAGTCCAACCATCGACCCAACACCACCATGCCCACTAAACCACGTCCCTAAGTGCCTCATCTACACGTCTTTTAAATACCTCCAGGGATGGGGACTCCACCACTTCCCTGGGCAGCCTCTTCCAATGTTTAACCACTCTTTCAGTAAATAAATTTTTCCTTACATCCAATCTAAACCTCCCCTGGCGCAACTTGAGGCCATTTCCTCTCGTCCTATCGCTTGTTACTTGGGAGAAGAGACCAACACCCACCTCGCTACAACCTCCTTTCAGGGAGTTGTAGAGAGCGATGAGGTCTCCCCTCAGCCTCCTCTTCTCCAGGCTAAACAACCCCTGTTCCCTCAGCCGCTCCTCAGAAGACTTGTTCTCCAGACCCCTCACCAGCCTCGTTGCCCTTCTCTGGACACGCTCCAGCTCCTCGACGTCCTTCTTGTAGTGAGGGGCCCAAAACTGAACACAGTATTCGAGCCTGTGCGGCCTCACCAGTGCCGAGTACAGGGGCACGATCACTTTCCTACTCCTGCTGGCCACACTATTTCTGATACATCTCTAAATGGCCTCCAAATCCCAGCTACTCCCAAGTCACCAAGAGGTGGAGACCTGCCAGCTGGTCACAGACCGAGTGGCCAGCTGCCAAGTTCATCTCCCTGAAGTCCAAGCAGGTTTGGGGACAGGTCACTCAGGCTCATGCAGAATATCTCCTGAGCCCTAGAAAAGCATCCCAGACTAACCCCTCATGTCATCCATCCCCCGCAGCCCCTGCTTCACAGCACTGATCAGCGCACAGGAGCAAAACCTCCCCTTGAATGTCCTAAGGTGGCCAAGAGCAGCGTGCCAGTGACAGATTTGAGGCCTGCAGGAAAGAAAACATCGCTTTACACCCTGAGCAAAGGGAGAGCTTTGCTTTCAGCAGAGCATATGCCATCTGTTCCCGTCGCCCACAGATCCGGCCACACTGCATGGCCACATCACCGCACTGCCAAGCACAAGGAATTAGCGACAGACTCCAGCAAGGCAACGCTTAACCCCCCTCCATCCTGAATGGGATGGCGCTGCCGGGGCAAAACCAGACAGCTGGGCACCCCGAATATCATCACACCTGACTTGGCGTAACGCAGGGCTGGCAGCTCCAAGAAGGTGCCCCATGAAGTTGCTTGCAACCTCCCCGGGGATTTTGCATCCAAGCAGGGCGATCTGCAAGAGTTGGGCAGAAGGACTAGGACACATGCAAGCTTGCAAAGCAAAGGGAAGACAGCCAGGTTTGGCTCACTGCTTCTGGCCTTGGCCCATCCTGTTGTCACCAGGAAAACCCTTGCACACCCACAGGAGGAGGCCTTCAGCAGGAAAAGAACAGAGAAGCTCCTTTGGGACTGAAACAATCTATCAGAGAGAGAAGAGACTTGGAGTAACAGGAGCAGAGGAAAACCTGTTTCCTATGCTTCCTCCTCCAGCTGAAATCTGCTTTGTTCAGAGAGAGCTCCTGTACCCCTGCTTAATGATCCACCCTTCATTTACATTTAATTAGAGGAACGAAAGAGCCAATTAACAAGATCTACACTAAATGCAAACAAAAGGGATCACTGGTGACTCAGACGCAGGGGTAGAGCCAAGAGGTGGGGCTTTGCAGGCAGCTTAACCAGACCTTAAGGCAGGCTGTGGCCAGAAGGCACTATGTCATGTGTCCCCTTTTCTGAAAGTTGGGTGGTTGCACCATGATTCGGGCCACTTCATGGATCCAAATTAAAACTCATCCCCGTTTTTCTTTCCTGGAGTTGGCTTTCAGCTAGATCGGCGAGCAGAGTCACTCGCCACCCATTGCAATATCACTGGTGCTGACATCGGGGTGAATTAAAACCCATCCCCGTTGGGTTGGCTTTCAGCTGGATCGGCGAGCAGAGTCACTCACCACCCATTGCAATATCACTGGTGCTGACATCGGGGTGACAGCAAGACCATGCTCAGGGAAAGGAGGGGAGGCCAAAGCACCCCTCTCAGGGCCAGTCCAGGATGACTTTGGCTCACTTGGATCTCAGAAACGCACTGAAGGGTACAGCTCCATGTGTATAGCTGCTGTGGGGGCTTTAACTTGCACCCCTGACCATTCATCCTACATCACCACATCACCCCTCCTGTGACAGCATGGCTGCCTGTGGGTCCACGCAGTGAATCAGCCTATTAGAGTGAATAAAAACACTTATTTTTTCATTCTTTTTAAGCTGGGCCAGCTCCCCATCCAATTCTGCAGGTGGTTGCACACGCAGCTGTGCCAGTGCTGCTGAGGAAAGAAGGGGAGGCTTGAGCACAGAGGAAGGGAGGCTCAAAAAGCAGTTGGAGGCACCACCTAAGAGGCTCAAAGCACATAGACTGCTACCAGGCTGCCTTCAGCCTTGGTGTCAGGGCAATCTCTCTGCCAAGGGTGCAGGCCACGTGGTGTTCGGAGCACGTGCCCCCACCATGCTCAGCTCCAGACTTCTGCAAAAGACAACCACTGCATGGTTGTTTCTACTCCTCCCAGTGCAAAGCAGATGAAGGGGTAGAAGACCGTGACGTCTCACAATCCAGACTTTCCACCTGCATGGCTGGATGAGAGAGGCAGGCTCATAATACGGGCTGGTGGACAGGGCTCTGCGAGCTTGTCCCAGCCATTCCTGCAAATCATGTGCAGTGAGGTTAAACGGGCTTCCAATGCTGATCCAAACCAAGCGTGAACAGCCCTAGGTGTGTCAGCACAAGTTTCACCCTTCTCTCAGGGCTGGATCTCATTAACCCCAGATGAAGAGACATCTCATCTGAGCCAGAGCCTATCACCAAGCTCAGCTTCAAATTAAGATAGGCATCTGAGGGGGCGGGCAAGGACCCCTTCTCATCCTTTTAATAAGGGGTCATGCTAGAAAGAAAGGGAGTAATCAGAGGGTGGGGAAGGCAACCTCTGGGCAAGTACTAGGAATGATCATGAAGATGGGGCAGGCAGAAGGATAATCTGAAGACTTGCTGAGGATGGTGTAACAGCAGATCTCAGCAACCATGAAATGGGAAACCCCCCAAAGGTTTAGACTTACTGAGAGCCTCTTTTTAATTTTAATTCCTATGAGCGATTTCTTTGTTTCCTTTAACGGTGGGGAAAGAGACAGCTTCAGCAGGAGGAATACTCTGGGATGCACAGGCTTTACTAACATCCTCCCTGCAATGCTCTTGTGCTCCAGCCCTTAGAGACAGATCCTGCAGAAAAATCTCTCATGGGAAGGGGATGGAGAGGAGCCAGCAAGGTCAGGTGGCTTTTACCAGGGATGGGCTCATATCGGGGCTGACCTTGGTACCCCATTTCAACCCAAAGACAATCACTTCAGTTATAGCCAGTGGCAAGGCTGCACTCAAACTGAGATGCCACCCATAACCATTACTTGTCCTCCAAATCAACTATCCATCCCTTTGCTACAGATCCTGACTCCTTCCCTCCGACGTCTATTTTGGGATAGGATGAAGCCTGCCTTCATACCCACCACCCACCTCGAGCAGCTCTTTGTTGACTAAGAAGGGAGCTCAGGGTGACTTGCCGAGATGTGACTGTCTCCACTAGGGACAGCTGGAGTTAGTCATTACAGCACACAGGACACCAAGAGCTGACATCCTCTGCTGCTCATAGTCAGACAGACAACTTAAAACAGATTGGAGAGCCAGGGCTCATGGCTTAAAGAGATCAGCAAACCATTTACGGAGGTGGATGTCTCAGATATAATAATGAGGGGTACGATCAAACTGAGATTGGAGATCTATGATGCAATGGCACATCCTAAGACATATGTGCTGGTAAATGAATTCCTGTCATTATATGGTCTGCCCAAATCTGGGCTTTCCTTCCTCTCACAGTGCTGTCAGTAAAGTTTTGCAAGTATTGAGCAAGAATTTTCACTTTGGACTCACTCCTTTTACTAGGCTCCCCAGCTGTCTGGTTGCCTTTCGACTTTGTCAAACCACCTCCCGCTCTGCTGATGCACGACAGAGGAGTGTGGAACCTTTATCAGAAAATACCTTTGGCATGCTCACCCTTAGCTCACACCAAGAGAAGCAGCAGATGCCCCAGCTGTTACCAGGCAGCATACAAACAAGAACAGTCCAGCATTTTCACCTCTACAAATGGAGCATCACAGAGGTGACAGCACCTTCAGAAGATAGAATGGACACTTCTCCACCAGACAATCTTTTATTAAGACCAGCCTACCTGTGCGCTTGTTCATCCTGGTGTAAATCCAAAGCCCTTCAGCTCAACTCAGCAGAGTGACCCCATCTTTGCACCGTGGCAGCTAATGGTGAACTCTGGCTCTTTCTTGAATTAGGATGAAAAAACTCAGTACTAGGCAGATAGCAAATGGGGTAATCAATGTGATAGATAGAGACATCCTCAGGGCACAATATAGTTTATCACTGAAGCACCAAAAACCTACATTGGGCAACTAAAGATATTTTCTCTGCACCACCCATCTTCTTCCTTTAATGCTGGACAATCCCTCTCTTTCAAGCTGCCAAGCAGCCTCAATGCGAGGGTGTCACCCTGTAAGAGATAATCCTTTTCCTAAAAGAGAAGTAACTCCACAACCAAACTTTAACCATAGTGACCACTGGAATATTTATTAACTATTATGATTATTTATATCTAGTCTTACTAAGAGCTATCATCACAGCTCAGGGAGTGCTGGTGCTAGGCACTGTACATCTGTTTTCTAAGAAAGTGCCAATTGCTCTCAAGATCTGAGTCAGAATAGAGAAAGAAAAGAATAGGAAGATAAAACCAAGATTAAGTGCCCCATGTGCGCAAATGCCTTGACTTCTTCAAGGTCATGAGCGGACGCAGGAACAGAGCATTGGCCTCCCTGTGAGGTTCTGGTCCAGCATCCTTAGGACCCGCCCCCCCCCAGCACCAGACCGCAGCTAAACTGGGTGCAGAGGCCCATGTCACGCAGCACAGATGACACACTCAGAATATAAAATTAAATTCAGCATGCTGCACCATAAGAAAACACCCACATAGAATGAAGTTTCATCTAACATTATTTTTCTTCTTTTTTTTGGCAAAAATACATAACTGGCAATACCAGATGTTTCACAAATTCATTCATCCTATCAACTTGTTTGTCTTCAATAAAAGCAAAATCCATTGCAGAAATGTACAGTCAATATTTGGGTTTTTCAACCCAGAAGTATTGCGGAAGGGGACTGGTCCAAACTTTCCTTCTATTTTACTTTGTCAAAAACATCATCCAAACTAAAACCAATGCATTCAGTTTCCAGGTTCAGCAAAAGATTGCATTCAGCCCCAAACACTCTCAGTCCTTGATAGCTGCAGCTCTGTTTCCACCTCCACCCGCGCATCCTCTGGATGCAAACCGCTGCCCTCCTCTGCCCAGTGCAGAGCCTGGTGCTCATCCGGAGGAACCAGTCCCTGCAAGAGGCCCATGGCTTTACACCATGCTCCACATTTATAGAGACACATTGCAAAGCGATACTCAGGAGCACGGGGGTTACGGAGGGTCCCACTGGCTAAATGACCCATGGCTGTCATTTCCGTGTATCTTTCAGATGTTTGTTGAGGAAACGTATTAGGCTTTTTACTTCGCGGTCCCCTTTCAAGAACAAACAAAAAAATGTCTTGTGCCTCAGGCAGTCTTTTTGTTATCTTACATAGAGTAAATGCAATAAACTCCATTAATTAAAACATAAATATTTAAAATGGCTTTCAAGAATGGCAGCCTTATCTCACCAGAGAGAAGAAGAAAGAAGAGGGGAAAAGAAGGGGAAAAAAAGTGGTAAAACACAAGAAAGGCAGGAGAGAGTTCATTTTGCCAGAGGAGCATTCAATTATTTAATTACTGAATGAATGCATTTTCCCCAGTTGACATTAGATGTTCATTTGCAGCGAGAGGGTCAGAGTGGAGAAAGGTACGGAGGGAAGGAGCGGGGGCAAAGGCGAATAGGTAGAGTTTTAATTAAAATGTGAGGTAGGCAAAGCTGTCGTTTTTGTCAGTGTTGCCTCTTGAAGTGGAGACTTCCTCAATGCAATGGTCCTGCGAAAGCAGAACAGCCGCAATTGTCCGCTGCACTGAGGCTGCTGACAAAGGATCGGACAGTGAGATGAAACTCAGCATCCCAACACCTGCCGTAGAGTGACTTTGCTCCTCAAAAGCATATCAAAGGGTCTTGGTGTAATGAGAAACAGCCCCCAAAATGGAAAGACAGAGAGGGCAATAGGGCATATGGGAGTCAGAGGTACATGTCTGCACGTACAAACCAGCACGCAACTGGAGACACATGAATGAGTCTGCGTGTGCTGCACGGGGCTTGTGCATAGGTACCCACATCTGAGCTGGGATGTGGGGAAGGCAGGAGTGGAGATGTTCGGAGCAGCCAACGGTCTCCAAAGCCACAACCCTCCAGTAAAACTCCCCCAAAAACCAGTGCACATGCTGCAGGGATAGATGCTGCAAGTTCTCCCATTGATAAGCCACACATCAGACAGTGGAGAAAGAGCTTTAAGGAAGAGCTGGTGGTCTCTAGGAGTGCCCTGGTTCAACCCACCACTCAAGCACATACTGGACTTTAAGCAGATCAGGAGCCTTTTACGGAGCAGAAGACTGCCACATGCACTGCACTGCTTTGCTGTGGGAGGGCAGGGCAGAGGGAAGCATGTCCCACCAGCAGTGGGCTTGGGGACAGCTTTGGATGACTGCAGTCTCAAAGCAAGTCCTTGCTTTGTCCCCTCTGAGTGCCAAGCCATGCAAGTTGTCCTTTCCCACCAAGCTATCAAGACATGCTGGGGAATCCATCAGCTTGCTTTGGCTCTTGGGGGATTAACAGAAGTTGTACTTTTCATGGGAAGGATCCCACAAGTATAAACAAACCCAGCTTCTTCCAAAATGCGCCATGAGGCACTCACTTTCCAGATAGGCCTCATGGTGCATTTTGGAAGAAACATGGAAAGGATGAAGCATGAGTCAGCCTCTTGTTCCTGCGGTGAGTTTACACACTGCTGGTCTTGACGGACACACAGCCTCTCTTGAGTGGGAAGTGGCATGCCTCGCGTCTGGTTATGGGGCTCTCCATGGGGGTCTCAGGTCCTGGATATGTTCATAGGTGTGTACTGGCACTCACATGGCTGTGGGGGTGTGCAGGGATGGGGATGTGCAGTAGCTGTACCTGTGCACACGTTTGCAGACTCATTTACGTGAGTGTGTATCCACCTCAGAGCATGTACAACTGTCTGCTCAGCTCTGTATGCCTGTGCACCTGTTTGTTGTCAGGTTTGCATGTGCATGCAGGTACATTCATGCCCACTTGTATATCTGCCTTCCCTGTGTGGTTTTACATTGTTGTGTGCAGACATATGTCCATATACATGCACACTTGGGCGTCTGTGTATACGCTCATGAGCTTGTGCCTGTATATACATCCCTGAGTGAGTACACCCATGCGCCAAATCAAGCCTGTGTATACGTGCGTCTGACCCTCTGGACATGCATGAATGGAGATGCATGCCGGTACAGCTGTGTGCTTATCCAGGCATCTCTGGACAGGACCTGCCTGTGCCTGGACAGACGTGTGCGTTTCAAGTTGCTGAGGGACAGGGTAGAGCAGGAGGTGGGGGGGAGATTTTGCATTTCTGGTGACAAACAGCGTGGCTGCATCTCTCACACCAGGTCAGTGGGACACAGCCAGGTGACAGCACGGACAGGCTGTCAGGTCTGGGCATGCTGCAGGCTCATGGTTGCACCCTTGAGGAGGAATAGATGCTTGCTGGCTGCTGCCTCCTCTGCTCCCTCCTCTCCCTGTGTTGATGCATGCTCTCAGTCAATCAAGGGAAACCCAGCTACACTGTTCGTATTTTATAACTGCTGCTTCTGCTCTCCCCCATCACCTTTTCATTTCTTTTCTTTTCCTACTGAAGTATTAAAAAACATTTCTTTGAGTGCACAGTGCCTGCCCTTCCCCAGCCATTGCTCACTGAGAGGAGCTCCCTTCTGAACCAGAGAGAAAAGGTGTAAGACAAATACTCCTCCACAAACCTTTGAAGCCTCCAGTGCTACGTATGACATTTCTCCCAAGGCCTCCTGCTCACCCCTACCTACCCAGCCCTGCTCCAGCAAGCAAGACCCACTCCTGCTGTGTGATCCAGATGTTTCCCCAGGGCTGTGACCTACACACCAGCTGCTTCTGGAATTGCATAGTGAGGAAGACGCTGCAGAGCAGCCCTGCAGTTGTGCAAAAAGCTAGTGCCTGGTGGGCTTGTACTCAAAGGGCTTCCATTCAGAGAGATGTTCCCCTCCCATAGCCACACACCATCAAGTGTCCCATCACACCACCCGACATGAGGCCCCTGCCTCGGGAGGAAAAGCAGTTGGCGAGCCTGGACAAGAGGTTGTTGCCTTTTCCTACCTGTCCCAGTTTAGACCTGCAGCATATTCAGCTGGAAGTAAAAACAAAATGAAACACAATTTAAATTGTACTGGAGCAGGTAAGGGAGCGATTTCTAGAGGCAGAAGTAAGTAGACGTTTCACATATTCACCCGTGTTTATAACATGCAAAGAGTCAGGGGCTACTGGCTCTCCTAAAAAGTACATTGGGGCACTGATGTGTCTCTCTGAGAACCCACTGCTGTTCTCTGGAGAGACTCAAGCCCTGTGGATCAGCGTTGTGTTTGTTATCCAACACATATTGCAAACTCTGGCTCTCCCCTTGCTCTGCTCTTGGGATAGCACTCGCTTGTCATATGTCCCTTTGCCTCCAGCACCCAGCGCAGGAGCATTGTCAACCCCAGGAGAGAAAGTGCAACCCCAAAGCCAGGCTAACCCAATGGCTGTAGTGGGACCATGTGGGACAGGTCCCATGGCACCCACTGAAACACTGTCCCAGGTTTCCTTTCCAGGCAGCTCCCCAAAGAAAGGAGGTCACTACTTTTGTCTGCCTGATTTATATTCCTTCAACCACTGATGTTGGAGGCCAGTCTCACCTCAAAGATGCTTAGTCCGTGAAGGTTTCTGGTGAGCATGAGGTCAGCCTAAGTGATCCCACTGACCAAAAAAATAGCTAGGACAGCAGTTATCTGGTTTATTTGGCACACCATCCAGGCCAGCAATGCTCCAGATGTGTTACCTCCTGTCCAGAAAATGAGTAGGAGACCCAGGAGGGTGCTGGTAGCAGGACAAGCCCAGAGGTATTGGTGGAAGATGGGGGTGATGAAGGATTTGTATATGAGCAGCAACGAGAGGAGCTGGGATTGTCACAGTAGGGGAGGTAGGAAATCAGGCTTCAACCTTTCCACTACTCACAAAGCCCTATTTTTAAGAGTAGAAGGGACAGCATGCCACCTTGCCCTCCCTACTGGCAAGTTTGGGGCCATTACATCAGGCTCAGGAGTGAAGAAGGAGGTGGGTCGTTGTGTTTAAAGGCTTGGAAAAGCTTTTAACTACTCTCTTCCTCTGCCTTGCAGCAAGTAAAAGGTACCAAATTATGCCAAGGCAAAACTCCCACTGAACTTGTCACCAGATCCAATGACAATAGGCTCAAAACATGGCACTGCTTAACTGCCCGTGGGGCAGGGACACCAGGGCTGGTAGGAGGGAAGGGACTGTGCAGAGTGGCACGTTACTTGCAAGAGCTGCTGAGTGAGAAAAACCATCCCTGCCCTGACAGCTGGTGGGATGCATCGTGGCTCTCCCCTGA
Source organism: Aptenodytes forsteri (assembly GCF_000699145.1). Lineage (NCBI taxonomy): Eukaryota > Metazoa > Chordata > Aves > Sphenisciformes > Spheniscidae > Aptenodytes > Aptenodytes forsteri. The sequence goes on from NW_008795557.1 coordinate 1,503,842, forward strand.
GGTCTGTTGTTCTCCTTGATGGTCCCTCAGCTGCAGTGGGTCTGCGGGGGCAGGCGGCTGGGCTCCCCAAAGGGGCCTCCTGAGCTCCTCCGTGGCCCAAAAGCGCAGAAGCATGAAAAGCAATCTCTTTAAATACCTCTCTATAGTTACCTGGGGACTGTCCTGGTCCCTGCATCTTTTCTTCTTCAGTGAGTACCCGCCCCCGGCAAGCCAGTCGTCTTTCTGAGCAGCTCCTCTGCTGCTCGCTGTCTGCCTTCCTGTTATAAACATCAGCGATCTCAAGTCACACCACCACCCGTTGATCTTGGCTGACCCTAATGCATGGTAGCTAGCTAAATTTCAGGCCAATTAAAGAAGGTGCCCCCAGAATTTAAAATCTAGACATGGGGGAGGAGAGTTTGGGGAGGCTAACAAGGCTGAGCATCTCATTTCTGTGAGGAAGGTGCTCAGCAAGGTTTAGATGCTGCATTGCTGGGTCATGATAAAAACATCACGAACACCTCACAGCTGAATCACCCCAGCAGGGCGATGCTGGCACTGGACCTGACTCTTCACAATTTGGTTGCAGCATCCACAGATTAAGTACATGGCTACCCATCGAGCACAGCCTCATGGGGCTGTTCCCCAGTAAGAGTCACTCCAAACCCAGCAGAGCTCCCTAAAACATGTGCTGTCCAATGCTTAGCAAAAAGTATACAGCACAGCTTTGTAATTCAGAACATTAAAATGAAAAAAAAAAAAACCCAAACAAAAAAAACCCCACTACTAACTTCTTCTAAAC
>NW_008795557.1:1504692-1526461 GCF_000699145.1 Aptenodytes forsteri
AACCACACTAATCAAAAAATATAAAAAAAAAAAAAAAAAAAACCAAAACCCAAAACCAACAAACTAAAGAAAGGAGGATGAAAGGGGTATGAGGAAGAGAGGGTTTGGTGGGCAAAAATTGTCATCAGTCAGTCTTATTGATGTTCCTTTGACTGACCCCATGCAAACAGGACAGAAGGCAAATGCTGAACAAGCCCAGCTGTAAATAGCAGCCCTGGCCCATCTGCCTGGGTGCTTTGCTGATGGGCATGGCCAGTCACATCTTTTCAAGCGCATATCCACAACTGGAATTCTGGAGCAGATGTCTCCTTGGTCCAGCTCTGCAGACATTACTAACCCACTGACTTTAGGGAATTTAGTCCCAGTCCCAGGTTAATAGGCACCAAGGGCACAACTGGTACCATCCTCATGGACTGGAACTGTTCATGGGGACTGGACTGTCTCTCCCTTGGCAGCTCCCTACGCCAGGACTATTTTGCCTGTGAGTAGGTACACATGCACAGCATCCCTGTCTCTTAGCCTGGTTGCCTCACAGGGCACTAACTTTAAAGCCAAGATGCTCTGTGTACAACAACAGAGCTGCTTCCTTCCCCATCTGGGCTCTAGGCTGGGCCCTCATGGAGGTCTGTGATGACCAAGCTGAACCTGCACTGCAGTCTTCCCCCTGGTACGTGCCCTGCAATGCCTTTCTTCCACACCTCTACTTCTGACCACAGAACTAGTAGAAATGGGATTCTGTTCATGGTCTTGGTCACACCAGCAAGCTTAGCTGAAAATGGCTAACAGAGTCAAGTTATGGGAAGGGACACCAAAACTAGACCTCGCTTTCATCCAGCAGGCACATGGGACGGCATGTAGGCCTGCATATGAAGTGCACACAGATCATTGAATAATGCTTTTCATGTGGCTGGGTTTAATCTGGGGGAGCAGGAGGCACAGGAAGACATGGTGAACTCATCATACCCCATGTCCTATTGCAGCCTCCGGTAGGTCCTGAGGCAGAAACTCTCTGTAGGTCGTCTTCTGCATCAGCCCCAGGGTCTCAACAAGAGCCCAGCTGCCAATAACCTGAATCTTGGTCCTTCAGTCTTCAGATTCAGGAGCAGGACCAGTGAAATCAAGTAGAGAAAGCACCTGTGCTCTTAGCTGGTTCTCCTGCTTTCAGTACCATATGCAGAACTTCACTGTCTTCTGCTGGTTTGGGCACCTTCAACACAAAGACACCCAAACCCCTGCCCCCCAAAACTAACAAGCAGGGAGGTGTCAACTTCCATCCAGAAAAAAACCCCAAACATCTAAGCTGGCAGAGACAAGGGCGTCCCCCTTTTCATCCAGGCAAGGTGACCAAGCCAGGGACCTGCACCGGTAATTTTGTTCCTGCCGTAGGACCCAGGGAGGGATCAGACTCCCTTCTATTTGATGGTAATTTCATCCCTGTGTTTTAGGACCCTATCAAACGTCTTGCACACACATATCCACTGCCCCATCATCTCCACGCACACAAACTGTTACATCACTTACAGGAATCAACGCCAGCCTCTCTCTGTGCCTGTCCCCCATTGCTGCTGGTGTTCGTGTGGATCAAAGCCCATGTATTGCAGGGAGAAAACAGCTCAAGCTGCCCCAGAAATGATGGGACAAAACAACCGCCCTGCCAGGGCAGCCCAGTTTCTTCAGGAGCCTGGAAATTGCAGCTTTCACCCCTCCAGGTCCCTTCTCTTCCTTGCTGCTTCTAAGCACTGGGAATATCCCAAGCCAGTAACTGTTTGTTTAATGGCATGGACCACTCAAGACCTATTGAGAGAATTCAGCTTAATGAGGTGTGTGGCAATTATTGCTCTATCAGAACTACAGCCAGGGAACAAAAAGAAATATATTTAAACTCAACAGATCTGCAATTCTGATGATGTGCTAAAGGACGTCCTTTCCTAGCCTGGTTGTGTCACCGTGCTGGAAGGCTGAAATGTAGGATATCAGTATCAGATCGCTGTCTGCAGCGAGGGCAAGAAGTGAGTGTACTACACGGAGAGTCAACAACTGGAGGTGACATTGGCAGAGCCACCCCAGGGACACACAGTTGCTGAATCCTCCCCAGGTTAAAGTGTCACACAGCCACACTAAACGATACCTGCTGAGAATCCAAAACCAGTTTTCTAACCTATTTAGCCCAAGATTGCTTCAGTACTGTCTTGGGGGATGACGGGCTTACAGGAGACAGAATCAGCACCCATAGATGTTGCAAGATTTTACTGATTATCAGAATGAGAAAAGGAAAATATGGGAGAAGAGATGAGTTACAGAGGTGACAATGATGCTCTGGAGGAGGGTGAAATCTATTGCTCTGCCCAGCATGGAAAGAGACTGCTGTGGCTTAGAGCACCCAAGTCCACTCTCTGAGTGCTCATGGATAAGCCTCTGTTCCCAGCCTGTTAGGCAAAGATCAGAGCCCTTTTGCCTTCCTGGATCAGTTGTCTGCTAGATCAGCTGGGCTAAACCTCATGTCAGCTAGGTCCTGACTTCACCCAAAGTCTTTGGGAGCTGCATCTGGATAGAGGAAACCAGCACTGAAAAAGGGAAAACTCCCTTTCAAAGAAACCTGGGAGAAACCCCAGAGCTATATCCACCATGAGAGACATGATCCACCAGGTCAGAGAGTTTAGCGCTAAGGAAACCCATGGAGGTCAAGCACCTCAAAGGGGCATAAGACACCTGAAAAGCTCCATGGATCCAGTTCCCCTTGGAAAGGCAATGATTTTCAATTTTCAGCCTGCTCCCATCACTTAAATACATCAGATATTCAGGGTGGGTGGTGAAAAGGGCCAGGAGTGTCTCTGTGCACCCTCCCTTCTGAGACATTAGCATCCTCATTCTCATATTCAGCAGTTACAGTTATAAAACTACACTGCAGATGTGATGATTTTGAATCTGTTGTTTGTGTTTCCCTGCATCTAAATTTCACCCTGTATTCCCATACAAAACATTTTGGGGCAGCTTCTATGGGTCCTGAGTACGAGAGGATGTTAAACAATGGCAAATTAAAAAAAAACAAAAACAAAAACAAAAAACCCCATAACTGAAAAGCTGAGCCTTTCAGTAGGCTGCCACTCATTAAATTTCCAGTAAAAGTCCCCTCATAGCAATAATGGCAGTAGTTGCCTGTGAAACTCCCTCGGCAACTGGATGTAAATTCCACCTTTAGTCTCCTTGCTACGACAATAGCGCATTCAGACGGTAATTGCTGGTGTTTCTGCATTTTGATCATGTCCACAAGCTGTTGGGTTCACAATGGAACTGATCACTTTATTTTTCTCATTTTTCTCTCCCCCCACATCTCCCAAATAGGACATCTCCATACAGACGCAGGCACGAGTCAATTTAGTGCTGAAACGGTGGCATGGACACAGGAAATCTCTGCTCTGCCACTCTTATGCTCACACCTAATTCTCCCTGGTATCCAGTGATAGGACATGTGGGAATGGTTCAAAGCTGCACCAGGGGAAGTTTAGACTGGACAGTAGGAAGCATTTCTTTACCGAGAGGGTGGTCAAACCCTGGAACAGGCTTCCTAGAGAGGTGGTCGATGCCCCAAGCCTGTCAGTGTTTAAGAGGCTTTTGGACAATGCCCTTAACAGCATGCTTTAGCATTTTGTCAGCCCTGAATTAGTCAGGCAGTTGGACTAGATGATCATTGTAGGTCACTTCCAACTGTAAATATTCTATTCTATTCTATTCTGTTCTGTTCTGTTCTAACTGCAAGGTCTTTAATGACCCCAGAGGAAAGCCGTGGGCAGGCAGGGCTTGTACAGATCACAGAGATGTGAGTGTTTAAACTGAGTCAGGAACCCCCTTTTCAGCATCCAGGAAGGAGTTACCCACACTTGCCTCATCCATAAAACACCCCACTGACCGCATGCAAGAGGGACAGCCCCATCAGGAGCTGCCCATATGGGTCCAGTGGGGATTCACTGCAGGAGACAAGGTGGTGAAGGTCGCCTGCTTGCCAGGTGCCAGGTTCTGTTCAACCTCCTCCTCCAGGAGCTGTGAAGTGATATCAGCTTCTGCTCACAGCTGCTGATGTTTGGACTTAAGCTGGGGAGATGCCAGGTAAAATCCCCAATGCTTTTAGCAGGGTAACACAGGAAAATTTCACACGTGAATGAAGCCAGCCCTTCCTTGCCCCATGTTTTGCTGGTGATCTGTTACTGTATCCTAGCTCTACTCTCAAGGATGTACAGACTAGACAGCAGGGGCAAACACAGATGTTGAAGCAAGGAGTTGGAAAGCAGCACACCTTCCCCAAGCACACTCAGCAAGTCCATGCCAGGAGGAAGGAGAGGCAATGAAACTGCACCCATCCAAGTCCCTTTGCCGTTTTGTTGGCAAATCCAAACCCGAGGCAAATCCAAAGCCAAACAACTTTCTCTGCAAGCCCAGCTGTTGTTTGGGCCTGCGGGATTCTTGTGGGAGGAATAGAGCCTGTGTGGTAAGAAGGAGCTGAAGAGGTCAAGGAGAGGTTTGAGAGCCTGCCCCTGGGCAATTACTCACAGCTCTTTATTAATCCCTGAGCTTTCATGGTCACTAAAGCTCACCACAAACATAGGAAATGACTTATCAAGTTATTTCTGCCCTAGGGGAGATTCAAGGGCAGGAGAGCTGTGCCACACAACATGATGCCTGCAGCAGGGAGGATGGCAGTTGATTCATTTGTCCCTGTGCCTCTGGCCCCTCTTCCACACCAGAGACTCCCTTCAGCAGTCACTCAGCCACGAGTCCAGGCAGAAGCTCAGCCCTGCTGAGGAGACATCACATTTCGGCCAGCATAAGTGGCCAAGCATGAAGCAAAGTTTCCCAACAACAACCGAGGTTTGGAGGATGTGTCCTGCAGTGAGAGATTTATGGAGTTCAGCCTACTTAATGCAGCAGAAGTTAAGAAGCAACTTGTTCATGGGTCTATAAATGCCTCTCCAAACAGTAGCGAATGGATGCTAGATGACTTCTAATCTAGCAGACAGAGGTAGAAAAACATCTAAGGGCTGGAAGGTAAAATACCACTAAAAAAACAGAAGTGAAGTGACGGGCATGCGCAAGGAAGGAGGGTCTGCATTTTTTCAGAGCAATGGGGACAGCAAACCAATGGAAAAGTTTATCAGGAAAGGCAGGAAAAACCCCAGCACTTCAGACTAACAATATCTTGATTCAGTTTTTTGAGAACTAAGAAGTTCCATTTAAATCTCAGTTTCAGGTTCTTTGCTGAAATGAATTTGTGAAATTCTCTGTCCAAGACATGAAACCAGACTCATTCATCATAAAAATCCCTCCAGCCCTGGAGCCATCTACTTTACCAGGGAGCAAATAATATATTTCAAGTGCACACATTTAACCCTATTTTGCAGTCAGTATCTTGGATCCCTCCAAGTGGGGATATGAAGAGCAGAAGGACCAGAGCATGCTGGTTATCTCTTTGGGCTACCAAAATGTGACAGCACTGCAATGGCCTTCCAGGAACAGATTATATGGAGACGACTAATTAGACATTCATTAAGTGCCTAACTCAGCACAGCACTTAAGCACACATTTAACCTTCTCTCATTACAATGTCACATCAGTGACAGTGTCCCCTTTTAAAGCTCCGGCTCCAATTACAGTGAAGCCAGCTCACATTTGGGAGGGTCACCAGGATTTTCAGACCCTGAAGTCCCAACGCCCCGTGATTCAGGAAGCTTTCCCATCTACAGTCCTCTGGTCTCCTACCCCAAACTGGTGTGGCAGCCTATTCCAGGAATGTCAACTTGCATTCCCAAAAGAGAGTTCACCTCTAAACCTCAGGACCTACAACCAGTCTCTGTCTTCTTTCCATGTTGCCTGAGTCAGCCAAGGGACATCTGATGCTGGCCAAAAATATTTCCCCTGTTGAATTGTCTTCTCCTAGAAAAAAATGCCCTGTTCAAGCCTTCCCAGAGCAGCACCTTAAGGTAGCTTCAGCAAGGAGGGGAGATGTGGGGGGTGGGCCGCTGCTGCCAATACATTTCCAAACGTCTCTTGCTGATCACCAGGACAAGCTCCATGTGCAGCAAGACACCGAAATATCTCCTGCTGCCTCTGCATCCTGACAGATTCTTCCCACCCGCTGTAACCTCTGCAACTCTGCGTGTGTCCTGGACAGCGAGTGCAAAGAGAGTGTCTCACTAAACCTGGGAAGCAAATTTGGAGCGGTCTCTCCTACCTCCAGACATTGAAGAACAGATGCTGTGGACAAGACAGGGTCACTTTGGCAGAGTCACTTTGTGAAGACCCGTTGTAAATGTCCACAAACATCCCTGTGTACCTGAACCAAGTGCAAACTCATTAGCCGTGAGTGAAATCAGGCTGGCAGTTAGGTTTCTTGAGTGTCCAAGTAGCTCTGGAGCAACAGGGTCAATACGCCCACTTCTCCACCATGGCCAGAAGATCTGTGGCCTGGGTTGGCAGCAGAAGTTCATCTCCCAGCTCTGCTCTTTGGCCACCAAAGCCAATGTCCAGCCCAAGAGATCTATTCCTGGACTGCTCTTGAGTGACTTCAGAGAGCAGGGAGAGGACACCATCTAATCCAGCACACAGACACATATATGCATTCTCCATCCTTTGGTATACCAGTGCCAGGGATGGGGAGTGAACCTTTCCGAAAGGATCTCACCCCACGGACTCCGTGAGCCAAAGCACGGCTGCTTCCAAGGCAGCATCTCATTGTAGCCTCTGTAGATTTGCACCCACCCGTTTGCTTTGGAAATATCCCAGGTGTAGAAGAGGCACATCAGGAAAAGTCAGGCTCCACATTTTGGAGTGGTATCTGGGTGTCTGGCGATTTCTTACGTGCCTTGAAAGTCATCAGACTAGATTAGTACAACACACGCATGCACCCTTGTTCAAAGATGAAAGTGTCAAAACAGGCCCAGAAACAACAAATGACTCGGGAAACAGAAGGGGGAAAAAAAAAGCTTGTAAGAAAAAAAAAAGGTACAAATACAATCAGGACAATGACAGCAATAATCAGTATCAGCACTCGGAAATCGGGAATGCTATCAAAATATTCCACCCACAAAATGCTGTTAGGGGATCGCTGGCTCTCTGTCCAAATTGGATCTCACCTCCATCTTCCTGATCAAGCCTTTGCAAAAATCAAAACAGACACAGTGACAGACAGAGCAGCACATGGAGAGCCCGGCCACCCTGCAAGCATCATTTCTATGTAGATGGCATCCCACCAGTGGAGATGATAATTCTGTATCTTCAATATGGAGTAGATGTGAGCAGCCAGCAAAAAAAATTATCTATGCTTTCTACAAATGTTTGACACCCAAAAAGGATTTTGATTCAGCCACCTTTGAGCCTCTTTCATATTTATTTTCTGGGAACATTCAAGCACTCAAGCTGGACTAGGAGAGATCTTTACAAAAGCCAATATTAAGCTTGAATGCTTCAGGATTTGCTGAAAATCTTATTTCAAATTTCACCTTTGGTTGCAATGAAAAAGGTCACGCTGCTTGGGTTGAATGCATAAATCATCCAATCAGCAAATGCAAGGCATGACACATGACTTAACGAAGCCCACATCACTCCGAGGAGGCAGCCAACACGGTACTCCTCGCAAGCTGTTCACACAGGAGAAAAGGGCATTGCAAAGAAATCTGAAATCTGGAGAGCGAATATTGCAGTGTGCTCATAGCCGGGGAGGCACGGCTGAAGAACTAATTTGCAGGATTTATGGCTCGGCTGTGTGCCTTCACATATTGATTCACAGATCAGTGAGAAACAAAATCTTCCCCAAAATACACTGACGAAAGCACTAATACCTGATCATATACTAATCTCTCAGCTAACGCCAGACTGCGGTCTGCAAGAAAATCACGCTGCACAGCTTGGACCTGTGCCTGGTAACCTCCTTCCTACTGCAAGCAAATTTAGCCTCCTCCCCCCCGCCTTGAGAAATTCCCCCCTGGTTGGGGGTGGCTGCAAAAGCCAGGCAGGAGCCCCAAAGCCCAGACCCAGATGGATGCCAACTTTCTCCCGGTGGCAGAGGATATTTCAAACCAGCACCTGAAGAAGATGAGACCCTGAGGTGGGGGTCAGGCACAGTTCTGAACCTTGCCGAATTGGAGGCTCCCCTCCCCACTGCCCAGATTCCCATTTAGCATCACACCTCTGCTTTACATAACCTGCGTGCTGGCAGGTGGGATGGGAGCTGAGAATAAACACATCAGAGCAGACCTGACACAGGCGCTGAAATAAAGGATTCGCTTTCGGACCCTCCCGATTCCCTTCTGCTTTGCATGGCACTGTAGCACTGGCGGAGACCATGTCGGATCTCTGGAAGGAGCATTTCCCTCCCCAGACCAGTGCCCAGATCAGACCTCGGGAGCATCTCACCCTTATTCATAGCCCTTTTTGTCATGCCCCTTCCACCTCTCTGGTCCCTTTCCAGCCCATACCATACTCAAGGTCATCATCAAAACACTGATGAAATATCTGAGGAATGAGCCCCAGCAAAGGCACCAAGTAACCCCACAGAAGCAGCATGGTGAGTTTTCTTTCTGAAAGCCTCCAGAAGGAAAATGAGGCTGAGAACAAAATGAGCGTGCCTTCTGCTGCCGTTCCCTCAAACCAGACCCAAGAATTAAGTTTTTCCCATGAATTAAAATGGTTGTTAGGGCTACTGAGTGCAGCCCGCCTCAGGAGGTAGCTTGGATCCTGCCTTTTCTAGGACATCTGTAATTACGCTGGAAAAATGCTCACCCTCAGGTAAGACTCTCCCCTCAGCAGCTCTGAGGCTGCAGAAGTAAAACAAGTAAGGCACAAGCCCCAGGAATGAATGAAACAATTTGGGGTATATTTAGGGGAAGCTGCTTTGCAATTCCAGTCACAGGCTCATGAAGAGCCACCGAGGGTTACCAGACCTGCCTATCAATTAGGAATTAAGGTTTTCATACCAGGCATCCACAGACTCAGACACAGAGGTGATGGGGACAGTGCGAAACCCCGGAGAGGAGAGCCCAACCAGCCCTCCCTCCCAAACGCCCCCAGCTGCCCTCCACTCACCCAGGAACTCCACTCCGCTGCTGTCCTTGGGGCTGCTCATGCAGTTCTCCAAGTAAATTCCATCCTTATAGCAATCTTCCTTCTTCCTCGTGAGCCCCAGGATCTCGCTGGCCTGATCTAGGACCTCCCCTCCTGAGCAAGAGCACGGGGTCTGCATAATGCCGCATGGGTGGGAGCTGCTGCTGATGGCCAAGCACGCATCCAGCCACTTGCAGAGCATCTGGCAAGCGGCTTTGCTAGGGTTCCTGTTGCCCACCACGAGGTACTCCACCGAGAAGTCCCTCTCCTGAGCCTTTGTGGGCTTCCACCGCACGGGCCAGGTCTCCACCCCCGGTGGCGCGGTCTGCTTCATCTGGAGGAACTGCTTGTTGGACTGGAGGAAGGCATAGCGGGTGGACCCGTCACAGAGCTTCAACACATCGTCGAAGCTCTCCATGCCCAGGTAGGTGCGGGTGGACTCCAGGAAGGAGTCAAACTGGTAGGTGCGAATGTGCTGGTGGTCACATACGCCTGTAGGTTTTAAGATCTTCATGTACAAAGTGTACCTCCGAGGGTCAGGGTTCTGGATAATCCAAGAGCAGAGAGAGGAGTTCAACGGGAAGACGGCAAAGGAGGAGAAATACCCAAAGAATTTCCCCTGGACCAAAGTGGTGCAGGGAGTTTGTGCCAGGTCCAGAGCGACCACGGTCCACACAAAGTAGAGTGGCGATACCAAAAGCAGGTTCAGGGCAGATCCAATGCTCCTCATCCTAGGTCTCTGGTCCTCTGGAACTCAAAGTAAATGTCAAGCAGGCGCCAGATCCTGGACATAACAGGGACCAGCTTAGAGGAAAAGTGAGAGTTTAAGAGGCTCTGGATCCGAAATCAAGCCAATCCTCCCATGTCTGGATTTGAGCTCCCTCCTGTGGCCATAAACAACACCTGGAAAAAAAGGGCAGGGAAGGAGGAGGGGAGAGAAAGAGATTTGGGATTTGGGGTTTTTGGTGGTGTTTTTTTATTTTATTTTTTTATTAACCCTTTGCAAGGATGAGAATCCACACAGCATCCCCAGTCCCAGCACATCTCACTGGGGGAAGATGCAGCCCCACATCACCATCCCCATGCTAGGTTTGGGGGTGTCCTCATCCCCAGGATGTCCTAACCCCCAGGAGGGGCGCAGGTGTGACTCACAATGGGGGACAACATAGCTGTGACCCCGCTTTCTCAGTGGCCTCTGCCCATGCAATGCCCCTCTGCTGAGCTCAGCAGAGCCTTTGCAGTGATTTCTAACCATCTCCCCAAAGCAAACACCACTGATCTCTGTTTTAGGGAGTTTCCACCTCTCTCCATCCCAACGGAGCCAGGATGCTGGTTCAATGCAGACTTCAGGCTGCACCAGGGGAGGGTGGGCTGGAGACAGCCATGGGCAGCTGGGCTCTGCCTTCTCTCTTCCTCCTGCCAGCCCTTGTTTTTTTGCTTTTTTCTGTCTCTCCTTTTCTCTCTCTTCCCTCCTTTTCCACCAAACCAGTGCTGGGGAAGGGAGTTGTTCAGTACCCCAACCCTGAGCCCAGACAGGAGGCCAGGGCTGGAATGAGCCGTGCACCCAGTACAGGAGGAAAAAAGGGTGATAGAGGCAGATTTTAGGTCTTCCCACATCAGGCAACCACCCCACCTTTCACCCCTGTGTGCAGGATACCCCGAAGCCTGAGGAACTGTAGCCAGGCATAGAGCATCTCCAGAGAGTGAGAGTCCTCCCTGCCAGCCCCAGCACCTCCTTCAGCCCCCAAAGTCCCTTCAGCAAAAGTAACATCCATCCTGCATTGCCCCATGGGACCCGTTCCCTGCAACCCTTTGTAGCCCAGATCCCCTCTTCAGCCCAACTGCCCAGACCCCTGTGCCCCCCCTCCATGCCGAAGAGACTCCTGTGCCCTCTCCATTCTTGTAAGTCTCCCTCTTTCTTACCCCACCAAGAAGACCCTCCTGTGCTCCCTTGCCTCCATCTGCCCTCTTTCCAGGGGAGGAGAAAGAGGGGGAAACACCATCAGTAGCAGGACTCTCTTCGTCTTGTACCCCTTCCCCATGCAGTGTGCACCCCCATGTTTGGGGAGGGGGCCTATTAACAGATGCAGGGGTTGACAGGCAGGAGGGGCAGACCCTCAATGTGTGGGGCAGAGCTTCTCCCATTGCTGGGCATACAGCTATGGCACCTTTTCTTTCTCACCTTTCCAGCCATTTCCTTTCCTGCCCTCTTGGCTCACCCCAGGTAGAGAAAATCGGGAGTTTCCCCTTGGGTAAGTTCCCCCTGCGGCACTTGCTGCCTCCAAAACAGGGCTGCTGCCCAATTTCAAAAGGACAGATCGGACCCCTGGGAGGAAGGTTTCCCCTACCAAGTCAGACTACTGCCTTGATTTCAGGAGCCTCCGCGGCAAATGCTCAGGGCCTCTGCATTGAAGCCTGAGTGCAAGAAGCCCAACTCCTGAGATGTTAACATTGCCCTGGGCTGCAACCCCAAAATAATTCAAATCATCTTGGATGTGTTTCTCAGTGACCAGGGACCACTGTGGCACTGCCAGGAAGGAATTAGGGTGAAAGTCTATGGAGAGGGGCACCTGCTGCAAGAGAGGAGGGAAAACACTTCTTCTCCGTTGAAGTCATTGACCCTCCTTACAGCCCCAGGGTGTCCACACCGCTCACCCCCAGTCCTGCCATCTCGCACCCCGCTGCCAGGCTCTGCCTTCCCAGACTGCAAACAGATGAAGCTTTCACAGCAGCCATACAAATTCCCAGCAAATCTACAATTCAGGCAGCTAAACCCAAGCCCAGGGGAGACTGAAAAATAAGAGATGAAGCCCATAGACCATCCTGTACATCTGGGAAGAGATAAGAAGCCAAATGAATCTCCACATTCACCCCTTGGTTTCTCTCCTTGCTCTATATTAAAGTTTTGTCTCTGCATCTTCCCTCTTTGCAAAAGCCTTTTTTCCTGGGGAGGAAAGGGTTAGGTAACTCGAAAGTCAGATCTGCTATTTGCAAACTGTGTTTCATCCAAGCTTCAAATCAATGCAGCCTCTGCCAGCAGATTCCTGAGTGTCTGTTAGACCTGACACTAATCAGCATGGAGTCCAAATGCATTTGCACTTAAATTTTTTAGAAGTCACTTCCCCACTCTTGACAGTGGTTTGCAGCCTGCAAAGCTCCGCAGTGCAAATTTCCCCATGCCAGACTCCTGCCTGCCTCGGGGGCCAGATTTCAGGAACGCAGCCTGCTTAACGGATGTAAAGCAGCGCTTGTTTGCAACAAAAACCACAGGCATCAACCAAACATCCTATAAATTTCCAGAGAGGTCATCCTGATTAGCAGGAGGAGTTGCTTGAAAATGACTGTGAATGCCTTAAATATCAGCTTTGGTAAGCGAAAGGTTCTTGCTTAGCTGAGACTCTGAAACGGACCGCTGGTTCGCCTCTCCCTCGCTGTAGGGCAGTGCCTGAGCAGCTCGTGCTGTTTGCAAGCAGGCACGGCCTTTGCCAAGCCAAAGTCTATCCGACCTTCACACCGATGAGCCAGCCAGGGATCATCTTAACCTCTGGTCCAGACCATGAAGAAACCTGCCTCTCCCAGTTGGAAGCAGGAGCCAGCGGTGCCTCCATAGCAACGAGATGATTAGGAGACAGGGCTTGCGCCGAGATCCGGTCCCTAACAGTGACTTCAGTGCGTGGGATTCAGCCCAAGCCTCCTGCCCTCCACAAACCCGATTTTTCTCACGCTGGCCACAGACCTGCTACTGACTGAGCATGCAGCAAGCACAAAATGCATCCCCCCTCACCGCCCCTCTCTGGGAAAAGCACCGTAAAAGCCAACAAACTTTAACTAAACAGACACATTATTGGGACGCTGTGTTACGGTTGTTAGGTCTCAGAATTGATTTCCCCTGAATGCAGTCCCATCTGGAAGGTTTCACCATAAGGAACATAAACATATTTTTCCTCCTTCAACTAATCCTTGCTGAAGTGGGAATCTTTACTTAGAGCGAAGTGAATAGACAACCCCCCCTCCACACCTGGATCTTTGGCTCAACACATTTTGGACCTGGCAGGGAGGAAAGATGCAATGGGCAGTTGACTGGCTGCTACATTTCAGCAGAGATCCATCTTCTACACTTTATATATAAAGACATATACCAGAGGCTGCAGCCTGCAGCTGGGGAAGTGGTATTAAATGCGTGAAGACAGATTATTCCAGTGTTGGAGACCATGTTCCTATGGCACACAGGCAAATTTGCCCATATTCCCATGGTTGCTGCCACAGCTAGTGTCTGGGTAGCCTGGCTATTACTGTAATTTTGTGTGATGGGAGACATCCATGCCTGGTCCCATCCCTTGGCTCCAACTTGGAGTACATGCCACCCCTCCTGCTCTTCCCTTCCCGTCCTGTGCCTGGGAGATGGGTCTGGCAGAGAAGCCTTTTCTGGAGTAAAGCTTGGGGACAGCAGGTGACCGTGGAGTACCTTGGGCTGTCCCTTGCCTGCATTTCTCAGGGACAAACCGAAGGGCAAAAATACTGTCTTCTTTGTGTGTGTGCCCCTGGCAGAAGGCAGTTGTTCATCCCAAGCAACTCACAGAAAGAAGCTGACAAGTTTGGTCCGAATGGCCCTTCTGCCTTGTGCAGGTGTTAGAGATGATGGAGCAGGGGGTTATGAAGAGATGTGAACCACTGGCATGGCTCCTACACCCTCACACCACTGCACAGAGCCCTGGTAATTTTTTCTACCTCCTTGCTGAGTATTTGCCATCCCACCCTGGCACCCACTGGAGCAGGCACGGTTCAGAAACACAACCCGAGACAGGCCTTCACAGCTTAAACAAAACCAGGCAGGGACTGAATCACATGTTACACCTGGCACCTGGGCTGCCCAAGGGGTTTAGGCATCCAGTTTGCACTGCTCCCAGTGAATTTTTGAGCCTGCAAGCCGTGGTGGGCTGTTTGGTGGTGCACCCTGTCTTCCTGCAGTAACGGTAAACCAAGATGATCCAGGTCTGAGGCTGGAGTTTTCCACCACCCTCATGTCCCTGCTTGCTTTCTACACACGTTTGTACACCCCAAGCACACTCCACGCCCATCCTGGGCATGCAGGCAGCAAGGGACATGTGTGAGTAGGGAGGGATCAGGGCATCCCCTGACCCTGCCTACAACTGCCTTCACCCTCAGCCTGAATAGCCCCGCATGCCAATTCACCCCGCCCCACCAAGACCTTCCAGATGGACATCTCCGAATTGCTGTGTCCAACTTTGCAGCTGTGCCCCAGCATAGGGATTTCAGCTCTGCACGAACAGGAGGAGCCGGTGAAATGCAGGCGGTGCTGCAATGTGCCCTCCTTTGCAGGGTCTGTGCATTGCACAGGGTCCTCCCACGCGGGAAGGGCAACCTCCCCGGTTGTGCATCCACCACCTTCCTCTGTTGTGCTGGTGACACAGGAGTCTTGGTGCAGCAGCCTGGATCTGGCCAATGGAGGGCACTCTCAGACATACACACAAACACACACACAAACACACAAACACTTCACGGAAAAAAGGGGAAAAAAAAAATCAAAACAATGACTGCAGAAAGGGCATCCTTCCCCACTGCTGCCCGTAGGACCTCTCCAAACGTCCTCACCCTGATCTGCCCCCACTAGCTCAGCCGTGCCCCAACTCCCCTCTCTCTGCCCACCAGCGCAGATGTGCTACCGTCCAAGATTTACCTCCCTCTGCTTTTCCTTCTCCTGACCTTGGTACACGGCTGACATCCCAGCAGGGTGAAAACCACTCTCATCAAGCTAATCCTCCTTTCCTGGGGCTTCCCATTTCCCTGTAAGAAGTCCCCAGATATCAAACAAAATATCCCTTTTGCTGAAGGCAGAAAACTGCCTGGCCCCGAAAAGCTCAGTCCCTTACCACTCTGAGAAAAAATGGGAAATGAGTATGCTCTGTCCTTATTCACAAGGATCTGCTAGCAGAAAAATAAAAAAAAAAAGCTGCAACCACTTCGAAATTTTCTTTTTGCTACCCAGGGGAATGAGCAAAGCACAGTGGAAATGCCTGGAAAAACGCGGTGGCATCTGTGAACCGACAGCGCATGGAGGAGTCAAGAAGGGCTCAGACCTGTCTGTCGTTTGGCTGCAGTGGCTCTGCTGGGCTGCAAGGAGAGAACTTAAGCCCTGGACAGCATCTAGAGAGGGATGGAGCTTGGACAGATCCTGGAGCAGCACCTCTTCCATAAAATCAGTACTCAAAATCAGGTTTTTCCTTAGTATTATTTTTAATGATCCATTTTCCTTCTCTTCTGTTTTCTATGAGTATTTACTTGACTCTGGCCCTTCCCAGCAACAGTTTATGTATAGAGATTTGTGCTTATTTTCTGGCAAAGCAGAATCTAGTGAAAACTAGGACCTGAAAGAGCAAAAGGATGACTTGCTGGGTATTGCAGGACTGGGAAATCCTTTAGATCTCACCCTGACTTCAGTGCACGTCCACTCTTTGGAGAGGCATTTCAGATGTGGACCATATCCTGGAAAGGCTGCTAAGCCACCTCCAGCTGGAGCTCCCCAGGTCAGGATCTGGGCTGGCCAGATCTACCTTTGGACCAAATGCTGAGAGCTGAACTCAGACAAAGTCCCTTTAGGAAGCAAAAGAAAGCAGACAAGGGTCAGACAGAGAAGAATCCAGCCCTGCTCTCCTCCTGCTGTTTCACTTACCAAAAACATATTTCTGCATGGACCCCTCACGACCTGGCATATTTGCTCCACCACTGTAGAGACTGATGTAGCCTCTATCCATCTCAGTCTCCTGCAGAGAAAACCTGATTCTCACCTGCCTGCTGTGTTAATAAATGATATTTATACACACTAGCATCCTTCATCCCAAATTTCTCCCAGCTCCAACCTGGAAAGGCACCCGCTTTAGGCATGGACTCCAGCAGATACGTAACAGCCTGCAGGAACAGCATGAATAGGATGGGAAATGCTTGATCCTGTGATGGGGATTGGTTTGTGGGGACAGAATCCCAGTCCTGTTTCGATTTTCAAAGGCTGGAAGAGGGGATTTGGGGAAAGGGAGGGCTGAGAGGTGATATAAAGAAATGGATCATACTGGCATGTCCCAAGAGGCTTTCAATCACAATGAGGAAACTCCAAAGCCCCTGAGCCTCAGTTGAACCATCCCACCTCTGATCACCTTCAGCACTGGCCAGATGGGAAGACGCTATCGGGGAAGCCAGAGGCCAGATTTTAATCCTGGCTCCAGGATTTGTGCACACTCTCAATTAAACATCTCTGCCAATCAATGCTTTAGTTTTCCCACCTGAAAAGATGGATGTAAGAAGCATCCTCTGCTTTTCTCTAGTGCTCTGTGATCGGAAAAGCTCCAGCAAAGTGCTGAAGATGGTGATTCGTTTTCAACCCACTAGGATTTCATCCCGAGATGAGAGTAACAACCTTAAAGACTAAGGTCTCCGCTCCAGATCATGTTGATTGAAGATGGGCCCATAGCTAAAACTCTCAGGCAGTGGTGTAGGCAGGTCAGGCTCAGTTCCTGGCTCTGTATGTTTTTTTCAGTGAGTTGGATCAGGAGACAGCTGAGCAGAAAGGCTAGACCCTAAAATCTAGGACCCAGTAAAACTTCTGTAGAGAAAAGCCCAGCAGACAAGGAGGGCCAGGTGTGCTCCATCTGGTCCCATATGTGGCTGCCCGAGGGAAGTGGGCCCAGGGATCTGCAGCACCTTCTGTTGGGTCCAACACAGCCTCAGACAGTTATCGTGTGTGTACTTGGTGTCATTAAACACCACCTCAGCCTGAGCTACAGCTGTGTTTGTTCTCAGCTTTCCTCTACATGGGTACAATGTTATTGGCATGGCCTGTCGGGAGTGCTACCAGGACTGGGAGTTTCTCAAGGACTGCATGACATAGGGATGGGTTAGATGCCATCGCATAACAAAGTCAAGGAGCCTACGGGGTTCTTGGCAGAAGGCAGCTGATGGAGGTCGTCATAACGTTACATCTTTCTCTGCCTCAGTCTCCCATTAGCAAAGCAGACTTAAACCCCAGTTAACAGTGGTAGGGTACAGCCTGCTGTGAGTTTAGGCTGGTCATTGCTCCACACTGTTCCCAGGCATTTCCTCACCCCCAGAGGAATACACAAATCTTCTGATCCCGGTAAGATCAGCCTTTCCTCCATGCCAGCATCACCCAGGCCCTCTGACTGCCCTAGCTCCCATCCATCCCCATCAGTGGTACCACCCAATGCACATTGCCAGAAATATCCTGGATTCTACACCAGCAAATCCTAGAAAACTCCCGCTTCCCCTGTTGTCTTAATTCTGCCCGTTAGTGCTTCACGGCTGACCCTTTGGGGTCTTTTCCCCTACGTTCCCATCCTGCTCCTGCATGTGAGGGTTACACAAGAGGGCCTCTGAGGGCAAGGTCATCCTAATGACTGGCAGAAAGCAGGCGGGGGTCTGACCGCTTCCGTCGCCGCTCATTTGTGCTGGGGAGCGGGATGCGATTGATTCAGCTGGAGGTTAAAAGCACTGGTGTTAGCTGGGGAGCTAAGTGGGAGCCCCCGGGGATAGGGGATGTTTGGGGGGGGGGGGGGGGGGGGGCGGGGTGCGTGCTGAGCCTCAGACTTGCACGGGTGCATGGGCAGAGCAATGGTTGACAAACCCAAAACTGGGCTTTGCGATTCACTCTGTTGCACACGCACAAGCCAGAGCTCAGTACATGTCCTGACGCTGCTCACTTATGCATCCCGCATAAATCATATGCACCAGGGCTCATTTTCTGGCCCCTGAGGCCAAGAGCCTTGACATAGCTCATGTCCTTGTGGCAAAAGTGCCAATCTTCCAAAGCAGAACAGCATTGCCGCGGTGTCTAATGCTCTCTCCTGAGCTGTGCCCAGGCACAATCTGGGGTGGTCCTTGTTGGCAGAGGCCAAAACCTTGCCAGGAAGTGTCCTGAGATGTGTAGGCAGTGATGGGAGAGTGTTTCAGGCCGCATCCTGGCCCTCTAGGGTTACTGGTGCAGAAATTACTACAGAGGATAAAGGAAAAGCTGGTGCCTTGGCCAAGGTATCGGGAGCTCTGCTCCTGCTCAGTCTGTCTAGACCTCCCTGGGACTGAACAGCCACTGGAGTCTGCCCCTTGTCTGCCCCATGGCAGACTTGAGTTGGTCAAAGGAATGGAGGGAAAGGGGATGAACATCCAAGTAGCTGTTTTTGCAACCAGCTCCAGACTAGGATCTGCACTAGCTCAAGTCCTAGTGCTTCTCCCAGCACCAGGAAAGTAGATTTCTACTTTGCTGTCGTCCAGCTCCTTACATGGTTGGGTATGATCAGCAACAGGGGATGACCACAACCAGAAGCCTTTGAGCAGCTCTGGATGTATGGAATTTTGAATGAGTGCTCTTCTTCTGACTCCTTCTATGGCTTTGTGTTCTCTCTCAATGACTGTGCCTCAGTTTCCCCATCTGACAAACAACATTGACACTACCCCAATGATGGGGATAGATTTCCTAGGTGGCAGCTGGGAAAAGAAGGAAAGACTACATCAGCGTCAAATTTCACAGCAACCCTGAAGGTGCACTGTGCTCAGTTTTTGAATGCTGCAGTCTCAGCACGGTTAAAACTGGATTGGGAATGTTTCCCCTTCTGGCAACAGGAATTCAGCTCATAATTTTAGGCATTCAGTTTCCAATGCCCAGTGAGGATGTCTTTAAATTGCACACAGAAGGACCGTAAGATGGTATTGCTCAGATTTGCAATTTTCCTCTACCTCTCAGCAGGAGGAAGATGGAGATTCAGGCTGTGGCTACAAGAGACACCTGAAATACAGGTCCTCTTAGTAAAATCAGAACTGTGACCATCCCTTGCCTTACTTTCACTCTCCATAGAGTGAGCAGCACAAGAGAACTTGAACTACAGGACTGCGCTAGTTATGGGAGTGATTCCAGCGGCTTCTACACAGTTGGAAATGAGGGGCTTTGAAGTCTTCTGATACCACACTAACGTGGGCAAACAGGAACTTCCCAGTGGCATGGAGAGGGTAGAAATATCTGAGCTTGAGCAGAGTGTGGGACTTTTCTACCACCTTGAGCACAGACCCTGAAGGTGGAGAGAATCAGGAACGTACCCGATCCCCTTTAAAGCTCCAAGTTTCAGTGGTTTTGGATCCAGCCATGACCTTGAAGCAGCAGAAGTCTGCAACCTGAACTTACAAAACAAAAGAATGATAAATATGTGCATTTCTACAGCACCTTCTCTCTAAGGTCCTCGAGGGATATGGGGAGCAGCAGTGAATTAAGCCTCATGACGCAGAAAGCCATCCTTACTGACCCCAAAGGCTGAACACAAACAAAAGGAAGTACTTTTTCACACAGCTCGTAATTCAATTGGGGACCTCATTGCCACAGGATGCTGTGGAGGCTAAAGGTATAAAAGAGTGCCAAAATGGATTAGAGAATTTTGGAGGACAAGTCCATCAGTTGCTATTAAACACGATGGTCTGGATGCAACTGCCAGTCTCAGAAGTGTCTACTCTTCTTTGCCTTTCCTTCAGTCTTTCATTGTACACCCAGATGGACTTGGATGGCCCTGGTTCGGGGCAATCCCCAATATCAATACAGATTGGCGGGTGAATGGATTGAGAGCAGCCCTGCGGAGAAGGACTTGGAGATACTGGTGAATGAAAAATTGGACATGAGCCTGCAATGTGCACTTGCAGCCCAGAAAGCCAATCATAACTCAGGCTGCATCAAAAGAACAGTGGCCAGCAGGTTGAGGGAGGTGATTCTCCCCCTCTACTCCGCTCTGGTGAGACCCCACCTGGAGTATTGCGTCCAGCTCTGGGGTCCCCAGCACAAAAAGGACATGGACCTTTTAGAGCGGGTCCAGAGGAGGGTCAGGAAAATGATCATTGAGCTGGAACACCTCTGCTGTGAAGAAAGGCTGAGAGAGTCGGGGTTGTTTGGCCTGGAGAAGAGAAGGCTCAGGGGAGACCTTATGGTGACCTTTCAATATATGAAGAGGGTTTATAAGAAAGATGGAGAGAGTATTTTTACCAGTATTATTTCCTGTAGTGACAGGACAAGGGGTAATGATTTTAAACTGAAAGAGGGTAGGTTTAGATTGGATATGAAGAAGACATTTTTTACAATGAGGGTGGTGAGAGGCACTCGAAGGTTGCTCAGAGAAGTTGTGCATGCCCCATCATGGGAAGTGTTCAAAGTCAGGTTGGACAGGGCTTTGAGCAACCCGATCTAGTGAAAGATGTCCCTGCCCATAGCAGGAGGGGCGTGGAATAGAAGATCTTTAAAGGTCCCTTCCAAACCAAACCGCCCTGTGATCTGTGATTCTATGATTCTGTGATTCTGTGTTTCTATGATTCTATGACCTTTGCTCCTTCCCTAAATAACCATTGTTGCCTTTATTATAGAGGTGCAGGGATATTAGTAACCACCCCTAAGCCACAAGACATATGTCCATACTGCTAAACAAACCATGGCCAGAGCCTGAAACTAAATGGAGTGTCACAAGTCACATCCATGTTGCTAAACTCCCCTACCAAAATGGGTTGGCCTGATCCGTGTCCTCCTGTTCAGTCTGCTATGATCTGCATGGTGCCATTGCACTGCTTGGGAGAGCAGTTGTTGGGATGGACATCTGCCCTGACCTAAACCTTTCTGGAGTGCCATGCCCACACCCATGCAGTGCCATGCCTGAGCTAACCGTGCTGGACAGCCAAGGGTGCATGCCTGCTCTGTTCCCTGGAGACCCCCCTTTTTCCTTGCAGACTCCTCAGGGCAGAGCCTGCCTTCTAGGCTCCCCTATAACAAATCCTAAGCTGCTCAAATGTAGACAGGCTGGCAGAGGGATGCAATCATAGCACAGGCACTAACGAGCCAGCTTATTCCTTGCATCTCATCTATCAGTCTCATGACAAGCAGTTCAGGATTTGCATAAATGAGGCAGATGTACGCTTTTCCCCTTTTCAGTCTTCTCTCCAGGAACCCTTGAGCAATGTGACATGGGAGGGAAGATGGCTTACTGGTGAGGGGCAAGCATGGGGGTTATTGGAAAACAAAGGAATCCTCTCTTCTCACTTTATTTGGCTTTGTTTAATCACAGGAGATGATGGAGGACATTATGGAGTGATTTGTGCAGCATTGAGAATGTGCTGGTTTGGGGCTGGGGTTAGTTAGCTGTCTGTGTGCAGCCTTGATGAAGATGAAGGATTGAAGGAGTATGGTTTATATTTATTCTGAGAAGGGCTCGGGTGATGCTTCATCACAGGCATGACAGCAGAGTCTGTGATTTTCACATGCTCCTTCATTTGTATGGGTTTTCACTTCTGGCTCCGAGGACAGGCAGACAGGACTGGAGTGAAGAGCTGGAGGGGAGCTGGAGGTCTGCAGACGACAGGCAGGGCTCAGATTTAGGTTTCTACCCAAGACCAAGACCTAGGAGGGGTCCTCAGCTACAAAGCCATATGCAGGCAATTCTTCTGCTTCCTCTTTCATAGAATCATAGAATAGTTTGGGTTGGAAGGGACCTCTAAAGGTCATCTGGTCCAACCCCCCTGCCGTGGGCAGGGACATCTTCAACTAGAGCAGGTTGCTCAGAGCCCCGTCCAACCTGACCTGGAATGTTTCCAGGGATGGGGCATCCACCACCTCTCTGGGCAACCTGTGCCAGTG
>NW_008795557.1:1526532-1564880 GCF_000699145.1 Aptenodytes forsteri
TGGGCAGGGACATCTTCAACTAGAGCAGGTTGCTCAGAGCCCCGTCCAACCTGACCTGGAATGTTTCCAGGGATGGGGCATCCACCACCTCTCTGGGCAACCTGGGCCAGTGTTTCACCATCCTCCAGAGAAAGATTTTGAGACTGTTCCTCCTGCTTCCAGCCCAGCACTGTTTAGAGAAACCTCACCGTAAGGTAGCAGCATGCACAGACCCAGGTGTTCCCGAGCAGCCCTGCAACGACTAACCCATGCATGCAGCCCAGGAACCAGCCTCAGTAAGCCAGGAAATGCAGGAGAGATGAACAATCCTTCTAGGAAGGTGCCAGGAGATGAGGATCATTGCTTTTTTTGCCCAGAGGGTAGGTTGACCCAGCACAGTGGGGCACAATGGACGTCTTCAGTTTCCCAGGACAATACCTGGAGGGCCTGGCGTCTCCACATTGAGTGGCAGGCTGAAATCCAGCACAGGTTGGTTGCAAACAAAAGCCCCCACCTCTGTGAGACACAATGAGTAGATGGCCCTCCTTTTGTTCCTAAAGAACAGAAATTCACGTGCCAACTAAATGCTAATTTGCCCTTTTGCTGTCTGTCTCCACAGGCTATGTCTATACTACTGAACAAAACGGAGCAGGGGCTGTTCTTTGGCTCTGGGGACAAGCATAGCACAGCTTGAAGCCACCTCAGCTCTCCTCCCCTGCGAAACAGGCTGGCCTCATCCCACAAACCTGTGGGAGAGAGTGCCTTGGCTCAGCCATCTACCAGACTGTGTCCTGGCATCGTCTTGGGCCAAAACTGCACCAGGGAGCATGCAACTAATTAAACTGTCTGGATGATCACGGGACTACGTTCACGCCTGTATTTAATCCCTCATTTATTTACGAGGATAGACATAGCCTCAGAGGGAGTGAATGGACATGAACAGCAAAGGGTTTGGCCTCTTGGGTTTCACTGGAAGAACTGAGGGGTGGTAGAGATCTCCCCACGGGGAGCGAATCCAGGAACCACCTTTGTTGGTTCAAGTGGACTTTTGCATTGGAGCCACATCAATGGGGCAGCTTGTCTCCGTCTTACCCAGCTCTGCACATAAATCGGGAACTTTGGCCTTGAGAGAAGACTGTGAACCCTGCCAGCCCCACCATGGCTGATTAGAACACTCCCCTCATCACTCAGCACACCTGACTGCAACAACCGGATGAGGAAAGGTACCAATCCAGCTCCTCCTTTTTGTCAGGGTTGCCCATTGGCGTCTCACAAAGGGCTGGTAAAGATGGATAGGATGGGTTGATCCTGGTTGGGTGAGCAGAAGCATAATGTTTGCTGCTGACACTTTTCATGAGAACTGGATTGCTGCTTTTTCTCTCTCTCCCTCTCCCTCCTTCCCTTCTTCTCCTTTGCCTTTGCAAAGTGCGACAGCGTGGGGATGAATTGCTTGATTGTGTGCTCCTCTTTCCCCCACCACGCCGCACCAACAGCAGGGTTGGGGGATGGAAAAGGAGCCCAGCTGCTTCTTGTGGGCTGTTCTCTCTCCACCCACCAGGCACTTTAAATCAGACACAAATTAACACCAACTCCTGGCATCCTTTATTAATTGGATTGGCTCAGTGTTAGTTTGCTTTGCTTCTATCTTCTATTTTAATATTTCATTTTTTTGCCCAAGCCCACCATCCTGAAGAGCATACCTAACAATAACAGCAATGCACTGGAGAGCAGAGATGGCTCCTGAGCTGTTCCAGGTAGTGATCACCTCTGGTTTCTCAAGCTTTAAACTAAGCACCGTGCCCCAGTAGGGGACAGCAATCCCTTGAATGTCTCATATTTCAGCAATCTCTTCCATCCATACTGCTCCGTAAGCATCGTTCAAGAAGAAACCCCATGCACACAGTCACAAACATGCTGAAATGCAGCCACCTTTAGGGTACTGTGCATCTGTCATTTATCATCTGATAAGAAAGTTATGTAAGATCTTTTCTCCTAGAGTAGGAAATTGAAGTAGCTAAAATTTGACTGCTTGATGTGGGACATAGTGGAGGTAAAAAGCTGACTCCTGTGTAGCCACAGGTGACCGCTGCCTCCAGAGGCTCCACAGTGACTTAAACACAGGGAGGTGTTGCCACACTCTGGGAAAGTTGGTACCAACAGGGTCACTGACCGTCACCGTGACCAGAGTCTAAAGAATAGCCATCACTGATGGAGGCACACACACAACTTTGTGTCTTGCCCTTGGAGATCCAAGAAACAAAGTACTAAGAAAGGGCTGCCAAGGCTGGGCCTTCAGGAGCAAGGATGAGAGGGATTGTAAGCACTCACTAACCTCCTTTGCTGCTCCAAGCTTTGAGAGACAGGAACACTGGAGCGTATGTCCTTCAAAACCTTCTATCTACTCAGTCTTCCCAGCTTTGCAGATCCTTTGGTCTTTGTGTGCCCTGCCCCTCTTATACCCCTGGCTTGTCAGTCCCCATCAGCAATATGCCTGATGGAGGCAAGATGTAAGGGGCAACTTAGGGGTTTGCTGCTGGAAGGACCATGCTTAGCTAGGGAATTGGCTGTCTCCTCTCTGCTATGTGTATGGCCATGTTTGCCAAGCCACTCCATCCAGCATGCACCGTTCGGCAACTGTCAAACCTTTTGTGGATTTCCGTCTCTGCAATATTCGTTTCTTAGCAACTCTGTTTGCTTTTAGCAAAAACAAACTATCTCTGCCTGTGGCATGCTATTTTGAGCAGAAACGGTGCTGTTCCTGGTCCACTCAGAGGGACCCTGGTGAAAATGGTTCTGCCCGCCCACTCCTAACAGCACTGGGTGAAATTCTTATTTGTTTCCTTGCCGTTTCACCTGCCGCAGGGAAAGCATAGCAATCCTGGACACGGATTGTGGCAAACAGCTAATACTGCTACATTGCTCTTCTACAGTCCTTGCCATTCTGGGGATCTTGCAGCATATTGTGTAACTCAGGTAATAAAGGTACAAGTCAGCAGCAAATTTTACAGCCAAACAAAGTTTCAGCAAGAAAATACAGTTATGTGAACCCTGTGCACTTTATTGGACATGTCTTTGGTCTTGCAAACTTTGATTGAATCCAGCTCTACAAGAAGCTTTCCCAGCACATCCAGCTTAAGAGAAAGACGACTGAGCTTGGAGGTCCAACCACAGACCCTGGCGACCTTGTAAAAAAGTTCAGCAACAGCAATTTCTACCATTGACCAAAACTAAATGGCAGGAACGTGAGGGTCACTGTCATTGCAGGATCCATATTTTTCATTTTTTTCTTTTCAGTGATAGTAGTGTCGGTTTCATTCCCACCAAAATGATACAAAGCCAGTCTCTGCCTAGAAGAAACTGGAATGACTGGTCAGCTCTACTCACAACCCTTCTGTAAGGTAAATCTTTATCCTCCTTCTTGAGTTACCAGTAAGGGTAAGGACACACAAACTCATGTTAAACAGCATCAGCAGCTCCTGAGATTATGATTTAAGAGTTCTGATTGATTGGAAACTAATACCAATTAAAAACCAACCAGGCAGAAATGCTGCCTCACTTTACGGGCTCAGGAAGGAGCTGGACGACATGAGAGCCCAGAAAAACAAATGGGAAAAGTGCCCCAGCCCTCTGGCTAAAGGCATTTAACATCACGGTAGGGGAGACGGATGAATGGGAAGTGGGACTTTTACAAGGCGAAGATCAGCTGTGCTTGAAGCGTGATACCCAACGTCAACTCTCCCACCCATCACAGGAAACTCATTTCTCTACGTTGTATTCACAGTTTGAGTTTAGCTATGCACATCACCCTGAACATACCCTGCACCTCTGAACTGCTCAGAATATTTAGGAGAGGATAGAGACCTCACCTCACCAACTCAGCCTACCCCTGGCAGAAGGCTCCTTTACTTATCTTCTCCATCTCTCCATGCCCATGGGAACAGCCGATCCCCTGCAGTACACTTTGCAGCATTTTATCCACTTTGCAAGTAACTCAAATAATGATGATTTTCTGTATGAATCCAAAAACCTCAAAAAGCTGGTTAAAAAGCAGGGAAGATGAAGAAGAAAAAAAAGAACTTGAATTTTAGAGATCTGTAACTGACAAAACTATAGATGCAGGAAGCAAAAAGAGGAAAGGACATGACATAAGATGCTCGGCAACTCCAGAGTTAATGTCTTGAGGTCACCAGTTCTCAGGAGGCCTCTGGTAATCAGTGGAGTTAGAGACTGAACTCTAGCAGTGTGGGAACCTACTTGTAGAGTTTGTAGCCATTTTCTTAGGAAATAAGTACCATCCGTCTTTGATTATAGATCCAAAGTTATTCACTGAATCCAGGAAACCTCACTGACGTCAGTGGGGCCAGGAATCCATCTCTTTATTCCTGAGTTCAATGCCTACATACTGTTTTCATGCAGCTGTAAAGACCTCTTTTATGCATCTTCTTGATTTTTCTCTCGCTCATTCATCCTGATTCATCCTCCTCTGCCTGGAGCTCCTTGAATATCCTGTAAGAAGCCCACACACTCAGACATATTCTTGCCCAAGCCTACATCGCAGTATATTTGTCCAACTAATTTTTACTGAAATAAAGTTCCTGCTTTGCAAAATTGCCAAGAGCAATTGTTTTGGTGAATCATAAATGCTGAAGAAAGTAAATGTTGGTTCAGGTTGTTTGTTTCTGCCTTTGGCAGATCAAGCCGTAAGAGTACATGCATTCCTCAAGAAACTTGAGATTTTAATTTAGTAAATAAACTACAATGGCAATGGCTGTTCATTAGGAGACCCCTACCTTTTGACCTGAGAAAAGCCCACGTATCTGCAAACCTGTCTGCTAACGTGACCAGGAAAGACTGCTTCAATCTCAGCCTCTTTGGCATTGGTCTGGTGAGGCAGCTTAAGAGTGGCATAGATCAAAGAGTCTTGGCTCCATTGGGCAGGGACCAGATCCTGGAGAGCGAACCTTGCTTGGGACAGCAGGATCTCCAGCTCAGTCTCCCCTGCCTGAGATGAAGGACTAATGGATACACCTAAGGTGGAGTGCTTTGGCGTGCACTCTGGGAGGTGAATCTGCAGCATGTCATGACCTTGTCCCTGCCAGGGATCTCCGTAGCTGTGGCAGGGGTGGTGGAGTAGACTTGTGCTTGCACCCCTACCTCTCTGCTTAGCGCATTCACTTCACCTGCAAACCAGCCTCTCCAGGCTGATGAATGACCCAGGGGAGGATGCAGGAAGATCCCAGAGCCAGAAAGAGAAGATAAAGTAGATTGTGCCACTATAACTTGTGGGTTGAACTAGAATATAGAAAGATACTGTGCATTTTATCTGAAGCCTTTTTAAGGTAACGTGCACAAGTTGCCCCAAGACTTGAGAAAATGGGAATTTTCAGTCTGGCTGAAAAGTGATGTAACGCTCTCACCACCAGGTTTTGATGTTGAAGATGTAGGCAGGACCACCTGGAAGATACTCAGAAAGGGTTACCTTGAACTATCCTTAGATGACTAAAAGACAGAGGTACAAATCCGAGCTGACCACTCAACGCTTCTTGAGCTATCCACGGAATTTTGTCCAGGATTTTGGACAAGCCACTGTGATCGAAAATCTTAGCGTCTTGGTTACTCCTGCACCAGCAGATGAGCTTTCAAGGGCACATTTGTGAACGACTACTGTCCCCAGGCCTTTGGGTGGAGGCATAAGTTTCCATGGCCAGATTCATCAGCAGTGCTGCTTAGTGAGGACAATTGATGGGAAGACAGAAACGGGACCCCAAAATAGAGATCCAGACCCCACGCCAGGACCACGTGCCAATAAATCTTGTTATTGAGCTCGAGTCCTTTACTAGAGCTCACTCTAGGTCTGTTCCCTAGTACCAATGGAAGATCGCTATCTTCTTAAGCAGATACCAATTAAAAGGCCCTCTAAGCTGTACTTTAATACAAATAACGTATAAAGATAACACTGTCATATTTCATAATATGGTGACTGTAATTCCACTCTTGTTAAAGAGCAAGTGCAGTGTAATTATGATAAGTATGTTCTCTGACACGCTTTAATACCACAAATACAAATGTAATATAATTATACTCCATTACAACATATATTAGTATTGCAATATAATTTTACGTTAATGTAATAATATAATTGGTAATTATAGGTCGTATTACATGTATTAGTATTTTACATATGTGCACACACACATGCACACACCCCCTCACGTCTTGCAAAATAAGTGACTGAATGGTTCACGGTATGGCTGAGAATAAATACTGTAAATGTCACTGTAATGGTGTCTATTCATTTCAGGTAGCATAGGGACACCAGAGAGCTAACACAAACCATTCACTCGTGCAGTTAATGTTCTTATTATATCAACAGAAATAATTATTGATTGAGCAAAAATACCCACAGTGTAATTACATTTTAATTGCAATATAATTCTACTATAATTACACTTTTTTCTATTATTTGGCTTGACCAATAACAATCAGATTAGTGAGACATTGCTCTCATAATTTTAAAAGATTGTGTTATTGTGCAGTATTGCACAGCCTCCCAAAAGAAGAGGATTCATCATTGATCAATTATCTCAACCTAAACCTGGATTAGTGTTGGAAAACTATTAAGAGCAACATTGCTGTGTAACCCTCCTGAACTCTTCATGTCTCTGGTATCTCCAAATCACTGGCACTCAAAAAACCTGAAAAAAATACTGAGTGGAAAGATGTGGTGCCAGAAGATGGGTCCTTACCCTCAGTTCAGCATCTTCTGTCAGCTTTTAAGGAGGTTTCTTTCCTCTCTATTTGAAAATGCTATAATATTCAGAGTGGAAGAATATTATTCTATTTAATTCTGCCTTTTCTTCCCAAAATCCCACTTGATTCAGGACAGCTGCCTACCCAGAGAGCATGAGAAAGAAGGTTATTGATGCTGATCCCACCTTACTCAAGATGCAATGCCATGAACACCCCTGGGTCCCTCTGAAGTCACTGATAATGGAAGATGTTGTTCCACAGAAGCTCTGAAGACAGTTACGTTTTTTGTCTCAGAAACAAGAAAATGTTGGGAGACCTCATAGACGACAACAGGCAATTATCTCATCATCAGCCTCAAAACATTTTTCAATTTAAAGCATTGGGATGAACAATTAGTATCCTCCCTTCCTTCATTTCCCCTCTTATTTCCTATTCATTAAAAGAGTAATAAAAATCAAACTCGGTGAAAAAGTTGGGAAGGGAATGAAATTCTGTGTGCTTCCCGGATACTCTGGATGATATGGTAGCCATGGCAACAAGCAGTTCAAAAGAACTCCTTTACCTTTGATTTTTCCATTTTTGTCTTAATGTTTACATGAAATAATGGACTTTTTGTCCCCAGTCCATCTCCTGTACAGGCCAGTGATTACTGGTGAAAAGACTTTGCACAATTTCTCATGAACTGTTCTCTCTCTTGTTCATTACTTGCATGAGGGCACGACCCAGTCCCAGCTGAAATCAGGATGACCATGAAGTTTTCATGGGCCTTTATTACAACCCCCAAAAAAAACAACAGGAGAGGAGGTTGAGAGATGGGTTGGAGACACATCCTGAACTGACCGAGCAGCACGTAACAGTTAAACGCTGGGACTCATTGCCACGGCATGCCCTAGAGGCCAAGTGTTCCGATGAGCTCCAGAAGGGATTACACAGATTCACAGAGGCACAATCCATCCATGGTTACAGACCGTGTTTGTTCAGACACAGTTTCCAGCTCAGGAAAAAAAAAAATCCTTAATTCAGTGACTACTGGAAGTAAGGAGTGCGCATCAAAGATGGGATTACTTTACGCTTACTCTTTTTTGCTTTATTTTTCTCATAGACATCTGCTATTGGCACTAACTCCATAGACCATTGATCTCACCCAGCACGGGCATTAAGGAGTTTTTGTGCTCAAAATCATACCCAGCCTTCAAACTTCCCATCTGTCCTGGTGAACAGCGGTGTTGCAAGGTGAGGAGTGATTGCCAAGGGAGGGGCTGAGCCAGGGAGCCTGGATCAGCATTCAACAAAAACTCCAGCCTGGTGCCCAAGTTCAGGAAGGATCTCTGGTGAGATCCCGTGTCTGAGAAATGCAGGGCAGGCTCTGGCCAAATGGCGTAGTAAACCATACCGCTGTGCAGATCACGGACTGCTCATCTGACAGCCTCTCTCAATCTGGAGCCACTGAGTTGTCTCCGGAGCTGGGAATGGTTTGTGAATTTTCATGACATGCCAGGGAAACCTGAAGCAAGCACAGTGGCATAGGCGATGAGCTCAGAGTCATGGCCCAATGCCTGCTACTGCAGAGGTATTCAAGCCTGGTGACTTGCTCGGATTTCTTTTCGAAAAATGAGCTCATTTCAGGCCAAGACTCAACGCAAAAGTTCAGGGTGGTGAGAACATACCCCACAGGCACCAAATTCACCCAGATCCTCTATGAAAACACGGTTCCTCTCAGCTGCAAGGAATAAGTCCAGCAAAAGAAATGGGCTTTTTTTTGTTTGTTTTGTGTGTTGCTTTGGGATTTTTTTTGGCCAGCAAACCCCACAGGAGACACTGACAGGGAGCCTGGCTTCTGCTGCTTTGACTTTTGCTTTTTCTCATCTTGCCCAGCAGAAGCACTATGGACACGTGAAGAAAAAGAGCCCTTATCCTGCCTTGCAGCTCCAGCTCTGCCTTCTCTCCTGGAGCACGCAGGCAGACTGCAGCAGCTATGAGAGAGGGGCCAAGTGTTTTCATGCTTCTCCCCAGAGCCGGGAGACTGTGGCAGAGTCAGACTCTGTGCTAGGGCTTGGGCTTGCAACCAACGCTGACACTGCATTGCAGCACTAGGAAAAGCGGGGAGGGAGGAAAGCCAATGTGCACCCTGCAGGGAAAACAGCACAGGCAGGATCCTCCTGCCCATCTTTGATGGGAATCCTTGTCAAAGAGGGCTACGCTCCCATAGCACCTCATCACAAAAAGGCAAAGAGAGAAGCCCAGCGCTGGCATGTGGAAAAAAAAAAAAAAAAAAAACAAAAAAAATCCCCCAAACTCCCAAATGCGTAAAGCATAAGCCTAGCTGAGCTGGCAATTCTGTTTCCTTCCACAGTCAGTGTGCTGCCAGTCTAACTCATTACTTTATTGAGTGCTCTGGGATACTCGGAGTGTGAGACTCTGCTCTTAGAAAATACACCGCTGTCCTGCAGTCAATTCCATTCTTGCTCAGTAGAAAGCAGATCAAGCTATTACAAAGAAAACCCTGCCAGAACCAATAACTGTACAAGGCATGGTGTTACATGCTAAGATGCTCCTTCAATAAATTATCAGCTAAGAAGAGTCTGGATCCTTTAATACTCCGGGGATCCGTGGCTGCGCAAACCTTTGTGTGTATACAGATAAATGCAGTTAAACAGATATACCGTACGCTGTTGTCAGAGGATTCTCTGAGTAACAAGGAATGGCACATTTAAAACTCCAGCATAAAATCGGTACTTACTGACCCATCTCCAGAGACGAAAAACACCACATTTTGGGGACATGGTAGCTAAAGAAGGGGGAATCCTACATATCAACACCCCTAACACTACGTTTATGTAAAGGAAGATCTGTAAAGGATGATCTTTGCTGTGGATCCTCGGGACTCATTTATGCTGCCAGATCATGGTATATGCTGAAAACAACCTTCAGAAGAGGAAATCAAAGACTGGCTGGTGGGAGGAAGGAGATTTGGAAGGACTGTTGACAGAAACTAAAGAAAAAAATCAGGAGGCAACTTTCATCTCTGGGAGGGAAAAGTCATTTAGTTGAATCCACTTGAAGAAGGACTGAAAGAACAGATGGAGAATAGGTCCACTGAGAAATATCAGTGGGACCTTCTTTCCCCTCAGCACATAGTTAACGCTAAGGACTCAATGCCATGAGCTTTCCTGAAGGCCTTGAGGTGTCCCTCTATAGGGATTGAGTTTTTTTCAAGAATGTGGGTAGTCAGTTTCAGAAGTCATAGCAGGGCTGATTCTCAAAGAAGAGACCTCAGCTCTTCCTGATGGCCAGACCCTTCCGGGTGTCCTGAGTTGGGCCATCTGGTGAGCTGAGGCTTCAGTTATTGAGACATCCCTGAATCCCTGGTGACATTAAAAGTGGTCCAGTGGGATCTGTGAGGTAAGTTCCTCCTAATTTAAAGGGTTCCAACTTTCACTTCAGAACGGAGGCAAGGAATCAGTTAAAAACTTCCTCTAAGACCTCAAGGGTACTACAACTGGCTACAACATCCATCATTGTGTTCCCCCATCACTCACCCTATCCTCAGCCTTTTGAAATGTCCAGCGTATCTTTAGTGAACTAAGCTGTCAGGACCATGTATTTTACTGTTACATCTGCAAATATTCAAGCAAGGCAGGCTAGGAAATGAGGAAAAAAGGGGGGGGGGGGGTAGCTATGAACAACTGACTGAATATTAAGTTGAAGAAAAAGAACATAACCTGCCTAAACATCAGCCCCACTTTTCTTCCTTCCTCAGTGGACTCCCAGCTGAACTACCGATCAGCCTCGACTCATTGCCTAGCTGATGAACTCTGAAAGATTACAGCCCCAAGCAGTTATCTTCCAGGGAGTTTCTTTGCATTTCTTTGCCCAGCCTGTAATCGGATATGAAGCTTTTTTTGGGATGCATTAGCACAAATGACGATCTGCAGAAAGGAATTGTGTTGCAGTGTCTGCTGCATGCAGACATAAGTCCTCCCTCCCT
This sequence comes from Aptenodytes forsteri, assembly GCF_000699145.1. Lineage (NCBI taxonomy): Eukaryota > Metazoa > Chordata > Aves > Sphenisciformes > Spheniscidae > Aptenodytes > Aptenodytes forsteri. Next base: position 1,537,250 of record NW_008795557.1, read on the forward strand.
TCCTAGTTGTTGTTACTATTATTATTATTACGGATTTCATAATAACATGACTTGGAGGGTCACAATTTGGGACACACAAACTCTAAAAATGATGTATTCTTCCTTTCCATGTCTCCCTTGCCAGCAGTAGGATGTTGACATGATTGAATTCCTGGGGAGGAAAGAAGGGGGGTGGGGGGCAGGCAGCAGGTCCAATGTGACAATGGAATTGAATTCCCAGATCTTGAGCTGGAACAGAATTTGCCATCAATAGTCTTTGTAAAATGAAACAGTGCTGGCACTTTTGTTTAATACTGGAGCTTGTACGAATTCTGTTTATTTTTGCTTGTTGGCTAGCTTCTTCCCGAGAACCCAGCTTTACCAAAAATGAAAGGAGTTGCTTTTGCAGTGCTGGAAAGGTGTAGGTTTTTCTTCTGGGAGAACCTATTTACAGCAAGATCTGCTTTCCTGGGAAAGCCGAGATAGAACAACTCAACATCTCTGGAGAAGTGCCACGGTGGGAAGTTGGCTCGGGGGAACTTGGAATGAAAAATGGGGAGTTTCATTTCTAGAGGACTGGCTTGATTCCTGTTTGGACCAATGAGGAAAAAAAAGGAAGTTTCTGTTTGGTTCAGTTGTGAGAAAAGGAAATCTCCTTTTCATGGCTCCCTGATGGATTTTGTGGTCTTTCCTCAATTTCTGACCAAGCTGGTGCTCGCACCTCAGAAACTCCAAGGCAAACAAGTACTAACAACCCTATTGATGATATTCTTCAGTGAAACTGAGAGACTTCTCCTCTGCCATCAGAGATCTGGTCTGAGAGACACTACTGAGGAAGGATGGATGGAGTCCAGCTTCTTTTTGCTTGTACTGTGTATTTTAATCTCCACAGCTTTCAGTCCCACACCTTTTGCAGGCATGAAAATAAGCTTCCAAGCAAAGATCTTCTGCTGGCGTAAACCAGGGAAACTTACATATCGGGCAAGCAACATAATTTCAAACTAACTCATTATTTTTTAATGAGGAACCAGAGAAAGTTTCCTTTCTTACAGTAAGACAATACCTCTCTTTGGCAATTCAAGGAAGGAACAAAAAACCATGCCCCAGCATCCTAGATAGCTCTTGATCCCTGCAAAAGAAACAGCCTGGCTTGACGCTTATACAACACCAATGAACCAAGCAAACAGTACTCTGGAGAGTCCTACCTCACACCCTCTGGGATTTAACAGCAGTGATTGCTCAGTGCAATAATCCTAAAAAAGAGCTGGTCATTTTCCAACAGCTAATGACAAGTTTGTTAGTTAATGGCCCAGATCAAAACCAAGGGCGATTAATGATCGAACAAACCAGCCGATAAACTGGTGATGAAGACCAATTATAATCCGTATCAACAGCCCCCACGAAAGAATCACCTTTATTAGATTTCCCTCTGTAGGGTCCAGGACAAGCAAGGGGCTATTTCAGGAAATTGCTTGCTCCCTGGAAATCAATAACCAATCAACACCTGGAGTTTATTCTGAAACAATGCATATGCCAGAAAACAAACCCTCCAAGAAACATTTTACCTAGAAAATAAATGAACCCAACACATAATGTGATTTGCCTTAGACTCAGCTTTTCAACAGTTTGTTCAAGGGGACTCTTCTTTTTCTTTGTTTAAAACTTTTGCCAAAAATTTACAATGCTGGGGAAAAGCACATGTAAGTGGAAACCCGTTTCCTGAGGTGTGATACTGACTGAATGACCAAAGTGAGCTCCTTTGCTGTGACAGCGAAAAGGCTTGTCTGAAAGAAGCATGTATAACATAGGGATGTTATTTTAGAAACTAGAGAGTTCACAACAAACTTCCCAGGTCCTTAAACAACCCAAGGTTGGAAGAACAACATTGAATCATAGACAACATAAGGAGAGACCTACTCCATCTTCCTACCTTTAGAGGTGTTTCACCTTGCAGAAAGCATCCCTGAACAATGACCTTCTAATCTGCTTTTAGAAGCCTCCCAACCCTAACAGCCCAGCGTGTCATTATCCGTCTCTCTAGGAAAAGCTCTGCCATGTTTAATCTGGATATCCAGCACTGCAATCTAAGCCAATGATTTTTTGTCTTGTAGATTCAGAAAACGATCTTATTTCCTTTCTTTGTCACAATCCCTCCTGCACCCCCACACCAGGCAAACCAGTCTCATGTCTCCCTTTATTGTACTTTTCCGTAGATTGAGAAAATCTTATTTATTTATTTATTTGTTCTTCAACATCAGTAGCGTCCTAATCTAAACTTTGAACTCACCAGCTCATAACAGAGCTCATAAGAAAAATGCCCTACCAGAAAAGCCTAATACTCTGTTTCCAACAGTGCCAATATGAGATACTATTTAGGGAGAACACATACTTTTGTCCCATCTCTCCTATTCAGAATCTAGAACTGCTGATTCAGAGACATTAGAGGAGACTCTGCCAGGTATCCCTTTCAGTATCTACCCAGTTTCATCGCCAGCCAGCTTCTTTGGAGGACACCAGTGGACATCTTACTGCTACAGTCTGCACTGATGAACTCAGCTCAAAAGAGAGTGTCAAAATACCACTCGGGAGCTTTGGGAGCTATTGGAGCCAAGGAGCAGAACTCCTCTATCCCCTTTACCTATTCAGCCAGTTATATGTCACTTACTTAAAGTATCTTTTTCCTACTGCTCCTTCTTTCCAGAAATAAACACTACAGTGGATATTAACCCCTTCCCAGTATGAAAGAAAAGGACATGGAAATATGGACAAAGGGAATTGGGTGGGAGAAAGAGGCGGTACGAGTAGGTAATGGTTTAGAGATCAGTAGGCAGGGTTAAAAGGCTGTTAAAACGTGTGTGTGTATGTGTGTGTGCAGTAGGACCTGGGTAAAATAAACTCTTCTTCTGTAGGAAAACAGCTGTAGCTGATGACCTCCTGTCAAAGGATGAGACATCTGCATTCTGCTAAGGCTTATATGTGAGCCCCCTGCTAAAAGTATGAAGGGCTTTAACTCCAACAGTCAGCACATACACAAGGTTTACTATCGGTTTTAATACTAACCGTACTGGAGGCACAGAGACAGGAAGAGTGGTACAAGATAAGCCTTCAAACAGTCAAAAGAGAATGACAGCAATCTCCTAAAAGTGATTTAGCTCACCGAAGAGCTGGACCACTTTGGTGTTATGAGCAGATGATGATGGTGGTTTCAAGGTCTAGTTTTGATTTCATGCCCGGTTCTGCCACCAGTCTCTGTCTTTGGGGGCAGCAGTGGATACAGTGCATTGGTGCAGTCTGCATTGATGGCATCAGCCCAACCTAGCTCTGATTGCTTGAACTGCACTGGTGTAAATCATCTCTCATCCCCCCACGACAATGTGAGTCACTGATCCTGGCACTTGACTGTCTTGGCAGGTCTCCCAGAATTCGTTGCTCTCAGCAGTCAGGGGATGCTTTCAATGGGATTTGTGGGTAGAGGTATATTGACTTCTCTATGCCTTGGTTTCCTCATCAGTGGAACAAAGCTAATAACCCTTACTCACTCCTTAAAATAAGAAAGGAAAACCATCGTCAAAAAACTTAGCCAACTGTGGTTTATGATCCTGCTTTGTGATCCTGTGGCAGAGAGAACTCTAGGAGAGAAGAGTCAAGTTATTATGAATAGTCTAAAAAGTCTCTCCTCCACATACTGTCGATTGGTTCACGCTGACTTAATCTCTCAACTCAGCTGAGCATCTGCTTGCCCAGAATTAGCCCTGGGGATGGGAAGCCCAATTCACATTCCACTTGCAACCTGCAAGGTGAGGCACTGATCTTATTCACCAGCTGGAGCTGGTTAGAGGGTATTGTCTTGTTTCCTTTTTTAAACACTGAGCTGTCCTGCTAAGACTGTCCCTACTCATCTTACTCCTTTGTTCCCTGATGATCAATTTGACTTCATTTCCTCTTCTTCTTCCACTGATTTACAAACCTTCATAATACAGCAGCTACTACGGCTGCCAAACTTTTTTTAATGTCAAGTTCCCCTCCACCACCGCTCCATCTAATCTTTATTAACTAGTTAATAACGTCCGTTTATTCTGTAAATAAATGGATGGCTGAGCTGCCTCTGTGTAGTGCTCTCCTCCTGCCAAGCGGCATGGTACCAAATTCACCTATTCACAACAGATTTCACAACAGATATTTTGATAGAACAAAATTTGTACCTTGGAATGAACTTTTTGCTGTTGCCCAAGAGCGACGCATTTTGAATGCTTTGAGTACAAGGGAGCAGTGCTAGGATTGTCTTCTGAGCTTCAAGAGGTTCAAGAAACCACAACAGAGCTCCCCACCTCCACAGGCATCTTTCTAACACCACAGCTTTTGGAGTAGGCCTGCAGAAGTGCTGTGATCCATGCTGTGCCTCCAGATTTGGGATGGGTGGCCATCAGCTTTTCTGTTTTGGACACATGTAGACCCAGTGGGCCAAAGTCTAGTCTCATGTCTACCAGCAGAAACAGGGTGGCTGAAGAAATGTGAATGGGATGGCTATTTCTCTTCAAAAGAAGCTAACAGATTGGAAACTGTGTTGAAAGGCAGAAGATCAGAGATATTTCTGTATCAGAAATAGCGTGGCCAGCAGGAGTAGGGAAGTGATCGCGCCCCTGTACTCGGCACTGGTGAGGCCGCACAGGCTCGAATACTGTGTTCAGTTTTGGGTCCCTCACTACAAGAAGGACGTTGAGGTGCTGGAGCGTGTCCAGAGAAGGGCAACGAGGCTGGTGAGGGGTCTGGAGAACAAGTCTTCTGAGGAGCGGCTGAGGGAACTGGGGTTGTTTAGCCTGGAGAAAAGGAGGCTGAGGGGAGACCTCATCGCTCTCTACAACTACCTGAAAGGAGGTTGTAGCGAGGTGGGTGTCGGTCTCTTCTCCCAAGTAACAAGCGATAGGACAAGAGGAAATGGCCTCAAGTTGCGGCAGGGGAGGTTTAGATTGGATGTAAGGAAAAATTTCTTTCCTGAAAGAGTGGTGAAACATTGGACCAGGCTGCCCAGGGAAGTGGTGGAGTCCCCATCCCTGGAGGTATTTAAAAGACGAGTAGATGAGGCACTTAGGGACATGGTTTAGTGGGCATGGTGGTGTTGGGTCGACGGTTGGACTCGATGATCTTAGAGGTCTTTTCCAACCTCAATGATTCTATGATTCTATGATTCTATCAGAGCCCGTTCTTGATTCCCAGGTGTGTGACTTCCTGGGTGCTCTCGGGTAAGTCACTTAGTTCTGCGCCTTGGCTGCTCTGTCTGTTAAAAAATGCACTGTGGGGTACTGAGTTTTCCTTAGAGTGTCTCAAGCAATGCTTTAAAGTCTCACATGAAGAGCTCTGCAGGAGGGAGCAGCTGTTACTGGCAGAATCACACCAGCTTCACGCAGATGTGAGTGGGTCTGCAAAGTCCCAGCTTCCTCTGTTCTCTGCCTTCTCAATAGCAATGTTACGGTGCCCTCCTGCTCTGTCACATAAGTCACTTGCCTGAAGGTCCCCAATGTCAGTAAGATCGGACTCATAACACTCAACACAGGCGGGGAGTAGTGCACCTTTACACATGAGAGCATGGATATAGAGAAGAGTTGAGGTGGGTTCATTGTTGACATGGGCTCCAGATGAGCCAATGTTTGATCCTGTTTACTGAGACATGACTTATCCTCTTGTACATATGGTCGAGGCTCTACCTATTCTGCAGAGACGGGAGATACTCCCCAACCTCAGTTTCAGATACTGTTCCCCGTGACTCACCGGCAAAGGGACTATTTCTTTCGGTGTTAGAAGATCAGTCCTGTTCTGTCCAGGGCTGAGTCCTCCCCCAATAGACCCCTGAAATTAATAGTAAAATTCTCACTGATTTTAAGAAAGAACACGTCGTGACATTAATTTCTTGCTCTCCCTCTCCAGAAGGAACCATTTACTCCTCTCTCTCTGGAACAGTTGGAGAAATTTTTCACCACTGCACTGATGGAAGAAACGACTCTGCTTAATAGAAGCAGATGGAAAAAATATGAGGTCATTTGGTCACAAATGAAAAACTTGCCTACTCTAGTAGTTTAATGCCGAGTTTGCCTGGCCCCCTCTATGATTAGATTATTACTTATTCACTTATTCATCTATTTAATCATATCAAGGGAGGGTGCCCTACATGACCCTTTTGGGTACTTGCTGATTCCTTTGTTCTTTTATTCTGCTTTTAACTGAGATTATTTCCATACAGGTTCCTTTCATAATGAGCTTTGAATTATTTTACTTTATCATCCATAAGGTGCTCTATGGTTTGCTGGTGTGTCCCTATCTATCTGAGCTATTCCTGCAGGACACATTACTCTTAAGTGACTCATAAGAATCAGCCATTCGCAGAGTCATGGATTTTAAGGCTAGTTGGACCCTTCTCTTTCTTACCTCCTGAATGGTGATGTCCTTAGACATTACACTGTTCCTGAACTTTTGCCTGTTATAGTGTGTCTTTTAGAACTAATACAAATTAAATCAAGAGGTGCAAAGCTTGTTAGGGCACTAAGCCCCACGACACCTGGCTTCTCCTCATAGCTCTGACAGTTTTTTGTATGGAGTCTAATTTCAAATCTCCTTTTTTTTTAACTTTACCTCAGCTTCCTTACGCATAAATAAGGGACTTTTCTGTTGAAGTGTGGGGTTTTTTAATCTAAAGATGAAACTAGTTGTGCAAGAGAGAAGTATCACAGCAAGATGAAAGCCTGCATAGGACACACTGTTTATTGATTTCTTGTGAAGTTGTCTCCGTGAACAGCTATTATTTGTTTAAAAATTGACACCATGTTTTCTGGTTGCATCTACCTAGTCTAATTAAGAGTCATTACATACAGTGAGGCTTCTTCCATCACAACACACCTGCACAACACATCCAAGAGATAGTAATATTAACCCTATATTACATTAAATAACACATAGGGAACAAGGTGACTTGCTTTTGGCTGTATTGCTTAGTTAGTAGCAGAGGTAGAATGCAAATCATGGGATCCTGACGATCAGCTTTATTGTTGAATCATTAGACCACATCCCATCCCCAAAAAAACCCATATATTATGGTTTATTTGTATTGCTGCTTTCCTCAGTGATGGGACCGCACTGGATAACTTCTTGGGTTCTTTCTTAGCCTCACATCCCATGTATCAAGATGGACACTTAAGTATGCTTATAAAATCAGAGGGTCCTTTCAAAACAGCAAACAAATGCTAGAGATTAATATTAAATCTGCAATAGCACCGCTGCATCTCTTGCTAATAAAAGATGCAGTAATCAAAACTCTGTCTTGACTTCAACTAACTAGTCGTAAGCACTCAGTTTAATCCAAGCACAACGAAGGACAAAGCTCAGAAAGGTGACTTGGATCCTGAGCCAAGGAAAATATAAAAAGTTGCATGTTCAACTTTGGTCCAGAACACAGAAGTTTGGACTGACACTCTTTTACATGAGTGGCAGCTGAAAGCTGTACCCTGAGAGGAGAGCCTGGGAAGAAAACATGCTCAAAGAAATTCCAGGAAAGCAATGAGGCACTTGAAATGCAGTTATCCTGCCTCATCTCGCAGGCCAAAGGTTACTACCATTAAGATTTCTTTCAACACAGGAGCTGTGATCTGCAACAATCTGCATGGCCTTGGAAGGGAGAATACTGTCTATAGGAGGAAAGAGTTGGAAAATGTGCCAGGCACCTAACTGGCATTCATGGCACTAAAATGCAGCAGGACTGGCCCTGCGAAAAGTTGATTAATGAATGCTAGAGCACTTTCTCATAAATCTGTTGCTTTTATGGTATTGCATGAGCCATGTGAGTCCCAAAACACAAAAACGTTCTGGTGTAAGAACACCAGAGGCACAAAGCGGTGTTAGCATCTCGTGTCAGCATATGGAGAGTCAACACATTAAGTGTGCACGTAGCCATGTTTTCAGTTTCTCCATCCACAGTGATCCCACCAACCTGCTCCAAGAAGATTTCTGAGCCCAATCTCCAGACATATTTGGAAGAGGAGCTTCAGGCCTTTCTTGGTTGTCTAGGTACACTGAACCACAATGGACCAAGCTTCACCAGCAGATATTCACTTGCTCGGGTCCTTCCAAGTATGGTGTACATACTAAAGCTTAGACTAAAGTTTGGCTAACAGCCAGAAAGCTTATCTCCGCTCTTCATCTCACAGCTAATGATACTGCACAACGGTATGTACGCTAATATCTTGGAAAACTGCTGATTTAGAGTCTGATTATATCAAAAGCTGGGCATGTATGAGAGCTGCAGAGCTTTCTCAGCCCTCACTTCCCAATATCAGGGTCTGAAACTAACGGATATAGACAGTAGGCACCCTATTTCCTAACTTTATTTGTTTTCAAGGTAGGTACTTCCATAAAAGCAAGTCTGTAGGCTCCCCATACAGTCAGTAGTAATCTAGAAAACAGAGTCAATGAAGAGTCATATATGTTTCATCTGATGAAAGGTAGATACCTCTCCATTGACTCTCCAGATGGGTCACAGCAATGACCACCCTGGCAAAATTGTGTGATTTTTGGACATTTAAGATGCACAAGAACTCCAGAAAGAAATAATACTGCAATTTCAATTGGCATTTTACTGGAAAACAACCAGTGTATACTCACTGGGTATTTGACCAATGCAGAAGGTGACTGGCTGACGTGTTAGACAGAGATGTTCATCAGAGTTTGTTCTACAGTGACCAAAAACTCCAAGGACCAAATTAATGAGGAGGTGGAGGAGCTGACTTAGAGAGGTTACAGAGAGGGTCTTCAAATACAGCTAAAAGTAGAAGGAACAGCAACCCATGGATAGGTGCCTTGTAGGTGGAAAAAATCGCTAAGACTGAGATCCTTCACAGCAGTGAGGTCCACTCCACTGCTTTATGGGCCAGACCCGCTGTGTGCTGGGAGATGTGATCATGAACAGTGTTTCTCCAGATCAATTGCAATTTTAATTCCGTCAACAGGGTGGGGAATGAACATGCCTTTTTGCATTATGTTCATTCATAACACAGGATCAGAAACACCGTTACAAATAATACTCACGTCATGCTGTGTAGTTATTAAAGCCAGTGGGTTTCGGATGGACTGGAAGCCAAGCAGTGGTTAGGCAAAAGCTGATCAGAAGTCTGAGCAGCAATTAAAGAGCAAGTTTATAAAAGAAATTGGCAGATGATGAAAGGAAATTGTCAGGTGATGCAGTCACAAAAGGCAACAACTAAAAACAAATTCAGGGAACAGCAATTTCTTTCTGAAGGCAGAAGAATCAACACGTTGAAAAGGAAAGTGAAGGAATGTAGAGACAAAAGAGAGGAGACAAGATTTTGTATTTCCATTCTGAGGAGAGAAAAACAAGTTGCAGACCAGACAGTCCAATGAGATACTTTATTACTTGAGCTTTCTGGCAATTTATTGCTGTCTATTTTTCTTCTTATTTTACAAAAGAACTGAATCCATCTCCTGTGTAAAGTGCCCATTATGTAGAGTCAAAAATAACTTTCCAAGCCCGATATGATCTGGGCTGCAGCAGGAGCAATGAGTCAAATAGGGAAATATTTCTCATCTGCTGCTGCTGTTTCCAAAAAACAATCACATGAATGTGTTAATCTGGACTTAACAGCATTAGGGCATTCAGTGATTTGGATCCTAGAAGAAAATGGGGTCAGAAACCCAGCCTTTCCAAAGATCGAAGCCTAATATTATGCCTCTTACCGAGATGGGTGAACAGGTTATGTTATCACAGTGTACACCCTGCCAACACATGAAGATGGGAACAGCTTTCTGATATTAACCTTAAACACTGATATCATCCCAGCTCACGTATTCAGCCTCTTCACTTTGTCTTTAAACACAGGACAAGAGGAAAAAAACAGAAAAAATCAGGACATCACATACCCAATGGGGTTTCAAATCCTGTCATTGTGGGAGACACCAAACATCTCATCTCAGGTTTCACTTGCTGGAAAGTAGGAGATGCAAAAAGAAAAAACCCAATATACAGGGATATATTGATGATGTAGCTTAGAAAATGATGGGGAATTGCTCGGAGGAGAACTAGCTCTAATTTTCACACTTCTGGCTGTAGTCACACTAACCTTGTCTAATCTCCATTGCACTGGACTATTCTCATAACAGGGTGAGCCCTATGAGATGGAGTCAAGATGATCAAGCAGGACCTGCCTTTCTCTGGTCTATAAGATTCATTGGCTGCGGTTCCTCAGGTGAAGAGTGAATACGTCTCACATGTCAATCTCAGCTCTGAATGAGCTCTTGCAAGTCAAAAATGAGTGTTCACCACCTCTCCATGAAAGAAGGCAGAGCTCTTCCCTCCCTATTTCAGACTGGGGCTTCAGGCACAGAGGCATGGAACAATTTTTTCAGGGTCACACAGGAGTTGTAGTTTCCTGCTGTCTAAGCCAATCATTTTCCTAAGAGTTCCCTCCAACCCCTCTTTGGAGGATGTTCCCTCTTTGCAAACTCAAAGAGTGAAACTGTCTGAATGGAAATGGCTAGGAACACAGGCACACAGCTCCAGGCTCTTTTTGCACCAAAAATACTCAATTGACTGTTGTCTGTGGATACCTGACCAATTACTGCAACAACCAAAGAAATTAAATACATTATCTTGGTTTAGGGGGGGAAAAAAAGCCAACAGCTGCCACTTCAAGAGAGAAAAAAATAATAATCCTGGAACACATTTCTTAGACTCCTGTAGGGCCCTCTTTTACAGCAACTATCCTAGGCATAAAAAAAGAAATTTTTCCCTGCCCTGGGTAGAAAGACATATCAGCCCTCCAGCTTCACTATTACGTCATTTAATGCCTATTGCCTGGAGGGGAAAAAAAACCAGCTGCCACTTCAAGAGAGAAAAAAATAATAATCCTGGAACACATTTCTTAGACTCCTGTAGGGCCCTCTTTTACAGCAACTATCCTAGGCATAAAAAAAGAAATTTTTCCCTGCCCTGGGTAGAAAGACATATCAGCCCTCCAGCTTCACTATTACGTCATTTAATGCCTATTGCCTGGATTAATAGGCATCTCAATCAAAAATACTTTTCAAGAGAGAAAAAAATAATAATCCTGGAACACATTTCTTAGACTCCTGTAGGGCCCTCTTTTACAGCAACTATCCTAGGCATAAAAAAAGAAATTTTTCCCTGCCCTGGGTAGAAAGACATATCAGCCCTCCAGCTTCACTATTACGTCATTTAATGCCTATTGCCTGGATTAATAGGCATCTCAATCAAAAATACTTTTTGGAGCAGAACTTGGCTGCAGCTGCTTTCCTTTCTGGGGATCCCCTACGGTGCTCTATAAAGCAGCAGATTAAATACTGATGGAGCAGTGCTGGGAAATAGCAATTGTAGCCGTAGTGATTGTTCACACTTATGCCTGGACATTAGATCTTGGCATCTGAGTGAGAGAATATTAGTTGAGATGCTGGGGTCATGCTTTGGTATACCAGGACTCATATTTAGAAGGTATATATACAGCAGCAAACACCTTCAGAGTGTTAAAGGCACATTAATTATACTTTCTGTGACAGTTTATAGTCTTGGTGGAGATATATACACAGGTGATACATCCTAGCCTTGAAAATCCAGGTGTTCATTGGATTTATTAATGGCAGAATGGTTTCTCTTTAAACATAACCATTTTAGGAGGTTCAATATATAATAAGTGCTTTGGATCAGCACTGCTTCTCTTCATTCCCCTGCAGATACCTAGCAAACTCTTATTTGTTTATAGAGACAGTCCCAGGTGAGAAGGTTTTAGAGAAAAAAATGCCAACCTGTCTTTCTTCCCTTGCTCTCCATCTAAAGCCACTGGGAATAGGAAGTTTTCAAGTACGGGCAGCATCGGTTAATCACTGATTTTTGTGAAGCGTGAAAAGCCCAGCTGGCAGTAACTTGAGCATGGGCAGAGTGCTTGCTGTGTGTAGCCATGCCCTCCCATCCCAGGAACTGCGTCCAATGCTGCGTGACCCATAGGTTGATGGGAAGCAGCATATCTCTCTCGTTATGCCAAAGCTGAAGTCAGCAAGAGCCTTCTGCATTGTGGGATGCTGCCTAGCATGAGTTACGCTGCTGGCCCTCCTCTGAGGCGCTGCACTGATGTATGCAGTGGTCTGCCTTGCAGAGAGGCCAGGACTGTTATGCCTAGGTTTGGTCTGCCAGCTGGGTCTGGGGATGGAGGTAAGCAGACTTCTGTGGTCTCCTCTGCTGCATCTAGCCTTGACAAGGCAGGTTCAATTCTTCAGTCATTACCTGCGATGTGGCTGGTACCTGGCTATTAACTATCAGCACCAGCAGCCTGAAGTAGCACGAGTTAGTCTTGCTGTGATCGACGCATGGTGGATTCACAGGAATTTCCAGCTATACTCACACCCCTGGTCTAGCAAGTCCTTCCTACTGCCAGCTCTGTGTGCAATCGGAGCCCAGAATAGTGCTCCAACGGGCACCCCAGTAAAGATACCGAGATAAAATTGCCTGACACACGTCACCCCTATTTTCTTGCAACTAGCATCGCAGAGTGGCTCTTAAAACACTGCAGCATCCTGGGCTTGGACAGTAACCTTAAACTCCCTGGGAACAGAAATGTACTAAGAAGAGGCAGCCCCACTTCTTTTCCCTCAAGCTGAGAGGCTACAGAAGATGTTCTGTTCCTCTTCCAAGTCACCATCGCCTCTTGCATGGGAAGGCCACCGATCCCTACCTGCTGCCAACCCAGAAACAAGCAGGTTGAGACCAAGTAGCTGTTGAGGAGAGGAATGCAATAGCTTATGTGAATCTGAGAGCAGATCTAATGCTAAACCCAGGCTTGCTGATGCCTTATAAATGTCAGCCTTGTCTGCTTTCAAATAGGTAGGGGGAATAGAGCAAAGGCTACTTGCAGTCTGTGTTGTTTCAATCTGACTAATGCTGCCAGAGCCGGGTCTGGTGGACTGCAGATGAAAATGTAACTCAACAGGCCTCTGACATCCTTAAACACCTCTCCTGTTTCCCTAGGGGAAATCGGGATCTGGGGCCCGTAGGGATGATGTGAAATGGCAGCTGAGGCATCCCAGAGGGACGTGTAGCTGGAGGCTCGTAAGTGCAAGCAGCAGAGAAAAGATGTGATGTTGGGTGGAAATGTAATTCTCAGGGGTGTAGCAAGCTTGACTAAACAGCTTTTCACCCTGCCTCTGTTCATTCAACTGAGGCCACCTCCCTGCTCCCCCACAAAACCCAGGAGCTCCTCCCGGTCATCGTGCTTCGGTAGTGTCAGTCTGCCCCTCCCTGGAGCAGCTGGCAGGAGATGTCAGGTTTTAAAGTGCATCCTCAGGATAATAGCATGATTGCTGTTTTACTTCTAAATTATGTATCACCCCCCCCAGCACACGCTCCCAGCAGGTGTCTGTCTTGAAGCCGTACAAGGGCACTGTCAGCTCCATGCTTGTCATCAACCTGGAACAGTTTAAGAGGAGATGGCCCCACCTCTCTTAGTGCTTCCAGTCATTTTAAAAATGAAGTCAGCTAGGTCAAAAAATTGACAGACATCACTCTGATGGCTTTCAGGCAAAGGAGGAGTAGGGGCCAGGACTGGTAACCCCTCAGTTGAGGGGAGGTGACCTCAGGGTGATGTGGACAGGGGAGGATTGGCAGAGGTGGGGAGAGGGAACTTTTTAAACCACTCAAAGCAGTCTTACCTATTGTATCTCAAGCCATGTCCATTTGGCTTTTGAGACAAAAAAGGGTTTCTTTTTGCACAAATAGCTTTATGAGTCTCCGTTGGGCTGTGGTCTAGCTCTGCCAGGATTATATTGGCTTTTCTACAACATAATCAATACAATTCTTTCCAGTTTAATTTATATTTTTTAGTCAGGTGAGAAAGTGGGGAGGTCCAAAAAGAAGCTGAGCAGTGAAGTAAGAGAGTCACACTGCTTTTATGCTAGCTCACTGATGTCCATTTTTCATGTGGATTATGACCTGTGGTCCCCTTGCACAGCAAGACTGCGCACGTTCAAAGCGTGGCGTGACTTACCATGTGCCTCACTAGAAAAAAGGTCTTCCCTTCTTATGGTGCATTCACAGTGCTGGCATGAACCATGCCCCATAAGTGGTATAGACGGGGCTGAAGCTGAACTTATCTCCTCCGGGAGGAATGTAGAACTGGAAAAGGGAATTTAGCGAAGCTCCTTTAACGTGCATGATGAATGCCTGACCTGAGGGAACGGATTGCAGCTAGTAACCTTTCCGACATCAGACCTCCTTCGCCACAGCTTGAATTATTCTGTGATCCTTGCAGAAAGGACCCTGGGATCTGTCATTATACATTCAAAATGGCTATTAAAGCCATCTGCCCCAGGCCTGACCTTGTTTGCTTTCTGATGCCAAATAGGTGTCATGATCATTTCTGGAAGATGGGAGCACTGCCCTTACATACACAAACACACACAAAACCTCTTCCCAAACATCTAACCCACATTCATTTTCTCCTTGGACTCTCCTTTGAGGTAATCTTTCCAAAACACTGACCCAGTGACCCCATTCCCTCCCCCACCCCCCCAGCCCTGCCCCCAGTAGGCCTCCAATTAAATCCAAAATTTCCTCTGTACAAAAGCAGCTCTGTCAGCTCCATTCAGAGAGGAACAAGTGGCCTGAATAGCTTCGGGCGCATTGGAAACCGAGAAACAGTGTGGTCTTGTGTTAAAGTTGAATGGTGGCGAGGGGGGCGGTTGGAGGTTGAGGGGGAGCGTTGAATCAGTTAAAGTAATTATTGAGTCATTCGGGAGGCTGGGGAGGGAGGAGGATTCTTCTTAAACAAAGCCCTGTAATAGACACATAAGACATTTCACCCCTTAAGGAGGTCTTGAGCAGAAAAGGAAAGTATCAGGTATAAAGCAGCAATTTGTAGAAGTCAGAGCTATTGTGATGCTCTGGCCTCTTGTTCCTCCTTTGAGATGGTCGATCTTGGACCTAACTCTTCTTCACTTCTCTATCAAATTCTGAGAGTCCACAGGTCTAATTCACTTCTTCTGATACAGGGGGTACAGCTGAGCGTGTTTACATACATCATGTAGACAAGGGATTTGATTGCTTTGTATGTCCTGGAGTCATCTAGATGGTGAACCCAGAGAAGTGCTGTCAGGATCATTACAGAAAGACCTCCATCATTTGTCTGACAGTTAATACTAATCTGACAGCCTCCTAAGCAAAGTACTTTGGGTGTAACCCAAACCCTAAAAACTGTCACCCATCAACTCAGCAGGAAGACCACATCCATGTACGTGTCAGTGCTATCCATCAGAAACTAACCCACAGTGAGAGGAACAGAGAAGACAACAATTTAAAAGGCCAGGAGAGAAACTCTCCAGCAGGGAGATGAGGCAGCAGTCCAAAACCAGCAGTGGTTTTCTACAGAGGTTCTGCTGCTGCTGCAGGGGATATGCATCTCTTCTAGAGTAAGCTGTGATTCAAGGGCAAGAAAATAGGCTGTGTTACTCTGTCACAAAGAGTGGCATCCTGGTAGCGTTACATTCACTACAGCATGCCTCCCTCTCCTATCAGGAAGAAGACCTCAAGACATTTTTGGACAAACCTTTAGTGAAGCGTCTCCTGTTGATGCTCTACATATAAGACCAAAGCATGCATATGAATCAGAGGAGACCGAGAGGATAAGATTTGTAGCAACAGCTGGTTTTATCTACTCATTCCAGGCCACAAAAGACTGTCCAAGCGTTCATTTTCCAGTGTTTTGCCTGTCCACACTGAAATGTGAGTCCCAAGGTAGAAGTTAGTGAGTAGTCAACTTCAGGTAATGATCCGATACAATTTGTATTTTTCCCTACTGAGAGATTAGGATTTCAGCACGTTTATTAGTTATTTTCACTTATTCAACTATTTGTTCCTTGGTGAATGCAATTTTTTTTTTTTTAATGCCACTTTCATTACAAATCGGAAGAGGAGCTATTGGGCTGCCATGCTGGCTAGTGATATCGGTCAGAGCGGTCACAGATTGCTGCTTCTGCTCCTTGTTTACAATAATCCTGCTGTCAGAAACACTCTTGTGTGAGGGTGTGAGGGTGCACATGTTAATTCTCTTCCCTTCCAGAATCTGTTCTTCCTTCCAGTGAAATAATCATTGTGTTTATTACTATTTATAGCTACTGCAGTAGTTTTCTGAAGCCTGGGTCACTCAACAGAAAAATCGGAAGAGGAGCTATTGGGCTGCCATGCTGGCTAGTGATATCGGTCAGAGCGGTCACAGATTGCTGCTTCTGCTCCTTGTTGGGCAGCGTACAATAATCCTGCTGTCAGAAACACTCTTGTGTGAGGGTAAAAATCAGCACATGTTAATTCTCTTCCCTTCCAGAATCTGTTCTTCCTTCCAGTGAAATAATCATTGTGTTTATTACTATTTATAGCTACTGCAGTAGTTTTCTGAAGCCTGGGTCACTCAACAGAAACTGTGATTATCCCATGCACTGTGCCTGCCTAGTATGCAAGAGGTTAATAACAGAGCCTAAAACACCAGGATAATCAGATATCTGCTGTTTTTTACAAAAGGTGAGTAAATATTAATACAAAACCTTAGATTTTTAGGGTTTTGACAAGATTATCTCTTCTCTTTCTTCAGGGTACAAAGTCACAGCCTTGCAGAGCTCTTTACTAGAAAATACACTAAATATCAGATACATACTTTTCCCCCTAATTACCAAAGTTAATAATAACCCCACTTAAATTTCAGTGGAAGGTATATCCAAAGACTCCATGCACACAGCACATAGCAGGGAACCGGCTAAGCCCAGAAAGAGTTTAGCCTTATAGTCAGTCTATATTTGCTTGGGTAAGCCATGCTAACATGTCCAAGAAGCTCCCAAAGAGTGAGTTGATCTGTACAGGACTCAATGAGGTATCCTTATGGCTCTGTGCTGTGCTAATGCAGAAATGCTCTTAGGTACTTCTGAAATTGTGAGGTTTAACTCCTAAAAATTCCCTCTTGCTCCTCAGCACAACCTCGGGGCCCTTCTCCTGCTCGACCTTTTCTTCCTTGTATGGTATTCGCTCTGCTCCTCAGACTCCTTTCTCAGCTCGGAGTTGATGCCTCCTCTCTCGCAACAACAAAACATGCTGCTACAACCTGCTGAGTCACGGTTTGGCGCAGCCGAAGACAATGTAATCTCCTAGCAACGGTGAGACGATGTTAATGGGATTCTTGCACGTGCAGAGCTGCAATGGCAAGCATGTGCAAAGGCTGCCGGGGCAGGTTTCACTTCTGGATCTCTATACCTTGCTCACCAGGGGCAGAGGTCATGGCAAGATGAGGTTTTTAAGCAGAGCTTCTCCTGGGTTCATCCTGTGATCAGAATTGCCATGAATGACAACACCAAGACAGCAGATAAATCCTGGCTAAATGCGCCATGACGAGAAACCAACAACAGTGCTCAAGCTGAGCTCCGTCTCAAAAGGAAGTTGCTTTATGCCCGTCTTACAGCAGGCAATTAGTCATAGACTGTTAATGACTTGGCTGGCCTTTGTGGGAACTACTCCCAGGTGGAATCAGAATCGCTGAAGCCTGACTCATGCTGTCCTGACAGAAATATTTTGTATCTCAAGGCCTGAAAAGGCCCATTACCTCGAAGCTGAGTTTGCACTCACTGCAGCTTTTGAAGCACATGCTTACTGCTATAGTGGGATCGTGCAGGTGCTTAAGGAGCTGTGAAAGAAGTGTTGCCTCCTGGTTAGGCTACTAAGCTGGAATGAGAAAGCTCTGAGCATTTTCTGCCCTACATTTGCCCTTCTGTGGCCACATTGTTCATTGCTTGTCTTTGGCAAAGCAGAGGCAAAATAGGGTCCATGTCTCATTAGCACTATGATTTCAGTGAGAGCTTAGTGCTCTAAATAAGTCATGGAGATGCCCCTATGTATTTGTAAAGTACCCAATTAAATGGCGTACAGTTTTAGCCACAGCTTTTAAGCTCTTCCATGACACTTTTTAAAGTCCTTCCTTTTACAGCCCTTTCCTCCACGCTCTATAAAGAGAAGAAGGGCAGGTTTGCAACAGCCATTGCAGTTAACAGGGTGGAAGTAGGGCAGAGGAGTAGATGCATCCAATGATGCAAGAGATGATTAAGGAGTGAGGTTTTTCAGTAGATCATTCAAGTCATAACTAAAGACACAAGTCACTTTGAACCCATCCTGGAGCAGTTACCTTAGCATTTTCCCAGCTTTACCTCTATTCCTGCTTGGCTCCACCTCCATTGCCCTCTAGGCTGTTCCTCCCCTTCTATGAGCTTGATGTTAATTTCCAATATCATGTTCAAGATTTGGAGAATGATAAAGAACGGCTTTAGTCTAACAGGATAGAAAAAATAAAAACACTGCCTTTTTTTCCTTTTCTTTCCATCTCTAGCCTTATTTCATAATTCTCTTAAAGAGTCATATATGAGGCACAGAGGAAGCATGCAAAGTATGCAGGCTTTGTCAAGATAAATGAAATGCATTATGCCTCTACAAGGTACCAGCTGACTGTATGGTTATCAGCAATGGTAATAAAAAATGCAGCTCTCTCATCTTAAGGGGATTTGAGTCACTGACATTTTAATTAGCAAGGTTCCCGTCTCCCAGCATCAAGTCTGCATTCTGTGCAAACTTCTCCTTGCTGTAATGGACGGAGATCAGATGTCCTTTGCCCCTCATGACGACAATGCCATGTGGAGATGATATGTCCTGTTGTGGGGACTGGTCTCAAAGCAAAATGAGCAGGAGGAGGCACACCTACAGATGATGGTCTTTCCCTTTTTAGGGGCAAAAAACCCAGAAGAAGCAGCTGGCAGAAAGCAGGCTGCTGCAGCCAGTCCAAGCCAGTCACAAAGAATGGTCACAAAAACCTTAAGGAGTTTATCAAAATACACAAACCTAGAAATAAGTGGGTGGACAGGTTGCTTTAAAGAGGGAAAACTGGGGGCAGAGCCTAGCACAAAGGTCTGGTAAAGAACATCTAAACCATTGAATCTACTCTTCAGGGACTGCAGATGACTATGCAACACATCCAGAAAGCTCTCTGAAGTCTTTTCTTCACAGTCTCACAGGCCATGAAACAGGCTGACCAACACATATGTCCTGGCTATCACACAGGTGAGGCAGGTGGTACCTCCCCTTTTTCTTCCCTGACATTAATTTGTGGAGGAAAAAAATGGCACTAAAAATGAATGAAGCTCATTTTTTTTGCTGCCCAAGATAAAGAATAGTGGATCTATGGTGCAAGGAGGAACTGGAGATGACTGGAAGGAGCCCAAGGAGAGAAGGGATGAAGGTGGCTTTGTCTCTAATAGAAAAGCTTATAGACAAAGAAAAGAGACAACATGGGTATTTCCAGCATCCCTGCAGGTAGAGAAGAAAGGTATATGTGAGATTTGTCCAGATGATATGAGGAACCAGGTTATATCCAGCCCCTCTACCAACCTGGTTGACACAACCTCTACCAGCTAAGATCTTCACCTACCCCTTCCATCAGTGCTGCATGGATAAAACCTGGCATTAGCTCACGATATGGAGCACAAATAGGAATTGAGAATGAAAATTCAACGTCTTCGTGTGCGTGTGTGTCTTCTAAACCGTGGTAACTAATCACAGAAAGGGCAGCAGCTTCTCTGTCACTGGGAAATATTAAACTGAGACTGAATTCTCTTGCTTAGCCTGGGTTAGGGGACTGTTTAAGAAACTGCTGAGTGAAGCTCTCTGGTCTGCTCCACACAGATGGCAGATCATCATGTTCCCTTCTGGCTTTAAAATGGTTTTGTGTAGTGAAGCCTAGGGGTCCTCTGTTCTCTGTACTGCCCAGCAGCAAGGATCTCCCATCACTTAGATGTGTTTGGGAAATCAACCAGTACATGAAAGGGAGAAATATGGTTTCAGTTTTTCAAAACATGGGGGTTAGAGGCATAAAAGTAATTATCTTCTATTCAGGTGTCCAAGAGGCACCTGAACACCTAGAGCCATGTATAGATCTGGCAGAACATGACAAAGAAAATAGGTTTTTAAAATGAGGAGTTATCTTTTGTTGTTGGAAGTCCTAGGAGAAGGCAACAGAGCACAAAACATCTTTAAAGCACCTTTATTTGGTATATATTAGGAAATCTCTTCAGCCAAAAATTATCCCAGTCTAAAACTAGCCCAATTGCTTGAATGCTAAGCACCCCCAAGACTTGCCTGAACATAATGGAAACAAGGACATGACAGTCCATCCTCCAAGCTCCTGTAGTTTTGAAAGTTAGTCCATGTAGCCATAAGACAAAAGATGACTTCTGCAAACTCCAACTAAGTGTGTTGGCGAGATCTAAGATTGCCCTTTGTCTACCTCCTGACAGTCACAAAGCCCTTTTGTGACTTTAATATAAACCTGTACAGCTCTTTCCTAACAGCACATTTGCCTCTGGCTATTACCTTGTCTCGACACAATCTGTTTTTAAACACCAAAGCTGCCAGTTAGCGCAATGTTGAATTGTGTGTCTGGAAACCAAATGTTTTTTTAAAAATAGAGAAAATTGTATTTACAGTAACGGTTACTGTATCATCACTATCAAATGAATTTTTCAGATGTGATCTTTTTGATGAAATGCTTTTCTTTCCCCACCTTCTGGCACAAAGGTCACCTCTCAATTCTGTTTCATCATAGTTCATGTTATAATCCCCTTCAAAATAGTAGTAAGAATAACCTAGCTGTTGACACAATGCCTTCTTTCCTCTCCTAACACTTAACTTCATCCATCACATGAGAAGACACTAACCTCCTGTTTGTTATTTGAATGCTGCTCTTGAGTACAGAGTTTTGTAGGAACAACTTGACTTTGCAAATTTGACATAAGCAGCAAATCATGTTTGATCTTTGAAGACCATTTTGGGGTATTTTAGAAAAAAAACATTCTTTTGCTTTGGGGACACAACAAGGCAGTCTAACCTCTTTAACAGAGAAGAAGAGAAAGTCATGTGTGGATTTGGTTTTGGCAACCTCTTGTGTACACAGTAGATGTGGCAAGTGTGAATAATGGGACCAAGGCACTCTTGTCACCAGGTCCGTTGCCTTCCTCCACACGAGTATTACTGCTAGACATGACCAAAGCACCTAGCCGTGTTCAGGCACAGTTGACGATTGGATACTATCCATTGTCAAATGCACTCTTCCCAAACCTAGAGCTAGCCCACTGGCCACAAAGTCACAACCCTGAGATAGAAGTCTGTCTAAAATCCCACGCAGATATCGTAGGGAGGCTGAGAGTACGTGGAAGGTGAAAGCAAAACAGTTTTGACTGTGTCCTTTCCAACTTCATAAACGTGAAGGAAAACGCACCCAGGTCAGAGAGGTCAGAGAGAAGTGGAGAGCCTCATTTCCCAAAATACTCTTTTCTGTGGTGTCTGGGGTCTATGTATAAATAGAAAACAGAATTGTGCACTGTTGGCATAGCAGCATGTGGAACAAGGGAAAAAAAGAGTGAAGGCAAATACAGTGATAAAACACCTTCACAGGTACTTCAGATATTCGGGCTCTGCTTGTATTTCTAGCACTGACCACCAAATACAGTTAAAACACCTTCACAGGTACTTCAGATATTCGGGCTCTGCTTGTATTTCTAGCACTGACCACGCTAGAGCATGAGGTCACTTGGCTGGTCTTTGTCATGAGACAGAACTTTTTCAACACACAGTCCCTACTAAACCAGAGGTAGAAGAAAAAAACTAACAGTGAAATCTATCTGTCATCTGAAAAAGTGACAGAAGTGATGGCACCATGGCTCCCAGAATAGCCATTATGCCCCCAAATAAGATGACAGTACTTAGGAGCTGGTGTCAGAAGGTGAATGGAAACTTGGTTGAAGAAAGAAGGGCCATGCACTGGCGAGGGGACCTGGCAAATATCTCACTAACAGAAAAATCTGCCAGGAATTCCCTCCTTCCCTGATAAAAAACATTCAGAGATGGGGGGTACATTTGTAACTCCACAAGATCATCATATCTATTGCCTGCATCATCCAGTGATTTCTGCACCGAACCAAATAACTTGTAGTTACGCTAGAGCCTGCCTTTCAAAAAGACAGACAGCTTTGACTTACAGATTTCGAGCAATGGAAAATCTACCACTTCCCTTGGGAAGCTGCCGTAGCAGTTAATTAATTTTGCTGTTAAAAAATGTTTGCCATAGTTCCAGCTTGAATTTGTCTACGTTGCTCGAAGGAAGGATCTTCGTCAAGACTGTTAGCAATTTCTGGTACTTACAATCTACCTTCATAAGATCTTCTTCAAACGCTTGATAAATGTTAGAGAAACCTCACAACATCCCTGTGAGACATAAAAATGTAATTATCTTAGCACGTTACATAGATGAGAACAAAGGGAAAGAGGAATTAAAATTCTACTCAGGCAAAACTAAGACGTGAATCAAGTGGGATTCTCAGGAAGAAAACCTGGCACCTCGATTCCTTGCTCCATAACACTGTCTCCTGCATCCATGCTTCAGAAATAGTCAAGGTTATGTGTCCTTCACAGCTCAGAGAAAACCCCAAAGGGGATGATCTCCGCAGTGCTGAGCACCCTCAGCTCCAGGAAGAACTGAGGGCACCAAAGAGCAGGCAGGATCAGCCCTTCTTTGCTCTGTAGCTAGCAGCTTGCACTGATCCATGTAGGAACACACTTCCCGCCATGTTGTCATGTTTGATAACACAAGATGTTTAGTGGAGAGTCAGGCCTCTCCTTCCTGCCAGGAATACAGAAGTTACTTTAGAAATACTGGAAATTTCCAAGACATCTCAGTCAGGTACATAATTCCCTTAAGTCCCTCAAAAAAACCTTCACTCCTACTCTCTGTTAACCACTCGGTCAGTGACCGGTACTTTATGTCTCCACAAGCATTTTCTTCGCTGCTTAGCCTCCAATGTCACCAGCTCTTCTCAAATGGGATTATGTGACATGTTTGACTTGATGACCTAGAAGGTCCCTTCCAGCCTTATGTTGTAGTAGAATATTAATGACTCTGCTAATTCAGAGCTGTCTGACCTCCACTCTGTACAGCCACAAGCAAGATGATCTCTCTCTCATTATAGCTGTCTTGTTCTCAAATAACCTCTTCATGTAAAATGCATGCACAGTTTTCTTCTTCTCCTTGCAATACAGTGATTTCTCTCTACCCGAAAATGCCAGTCACTGTTCAGATTATCTTCTCTGTAACCGTCTGGAAAACACTTTGGAGGTTATTTCCTTTTTATTCCCAGCAACCAAACTAGGTATACATCTATGAAATAAACAGACTTCTTAGTCTGAAATAATTTGACTTCAAATCTGGAAGGAATCTAATGTGCTGCATTTATCTCATATATCCCCCCATCCCAACTAATGCAAGTAAAGGCTTGATGAGTTAAGTCAGGGAAGCCAAGGAGGCCATTTCTGTTCCCTTAAATAAGGGTGGCCCCTACCTGCCCTCAAGACTACACCTGCCTACCTGCCATCTTGGAAGCTTATAAGCTCAGCCAAATATACCTTTTAGGTAATGCCCGGCACCTTCGTGCCCACGTGCAGCAGAAACATCAGCAAATCACCTGGGGGTCTCCTGCCACCACTCAAATGAGTGCCCTAGAGGGCGGAAGGGGGTGAGATGTGGAGCACACCATATTAACGCCGGTCCAGAGCCACCCCTTCAGAGCAATGCAGATAAGCCAAGGTTTTTTCATCCACTCAGAGGAGTTTGGAGCAGATCCACAAACTCTCTGCCTCTTAGACCTCTTAGGGTTATCTAAGAGTCTAAGTGATGGAGCAAGCCCGTGTCATGCACTGTACAATCATGTAAAAAGTCTTCATTTTATCCAACGATCTTGTAGGAAATGCATACACAGAATGATGTTATATGAGAGGTAGCAATGATAATGATGATAATAGAATTTTTGCAGACTTCTCAGTAGATTTTAGGAATATAAATTTTATGCCTTATAGATTCAGACCTTTAGACAAAGTTAGGCCAAAAAAAGATGTCAGGGGAAAAGAAGCAAAGACATAATTGATCGTGGAAGGAAAAAAACTATCACCTCTACCACACAGCAATATCAGATTGATACATATTTCAAAATAGGCTGAAAGTTAAATTTAGTCTGACCAAGGACAACAACTATTTGCAACATACTGTAAATCTTATGTCACAGACTGGACAATAGGCGATTTCTTCCCTGGAGCAGTGTTTTGCTGGCACTGGGCTCATGTTCATGCTGAGGTTCCCACTTGCAGGTAAAATAACACCCTTACTTCCTTGCAACTTAATATCTGAAGCTTGGGAAAGATTTACCCCTACCAGGCTGGCCATCTGTTAGCCTTCCTCAGCCTCTTCAAACTTCTAAAGATATCAGTAATTTTCCTCCCTGTCTGTCAATTTTATAGAAATAATGCTGCCTTTGCATTTCTCTCATGAAATATTTCTATTACATTATTTTACTTTCTCTGCTGCATTTCATGATTGATATTCTCATTAAAACTTCTTTTACAGGCAGTTCTTGGGCATATTTTTATTTTCTGGAGCTCATTCCTTAAATGTCTCCAGTCCCAAGCTCATGTCTAGTCAACATCTGCCGCTTGCCAATAGTCTACAACTCGCAAAGTCTTATACACACCCAGCAATCTTGCAGCTCACAGGGAAATCTGAAAGGAAACCCAACAGGGAAGCCACATGTCCTGATAGATAGTGCTCTACAATGTGCATTAATCCTCCTTCCATCCCAGGATGCAAGTCTTTTCTAAAGAGGAGACAGACAGATTTAAAAAAAAAAAAAATCCGAATTTAAAAAAAAAAAATCAGAATATTAAAAAAAAAAAAAAAAGGAAAAATCTTAGCAGGATATTCCCTGTCCTCTTGGAACAGTGGAAGCCTGAGCCTTTTTCTGTGCCAAGGCAGTTAGACCAAGGTTGGACAGGGGAGAATAGTCTGCAGGGACCAACTGGACTAATAGAGATGAACGAGTCGGTTAAGTGCAAGGTCTTTTCCATTTCTTACCAACCGTGATCAAAGGAACAAAAGCCATGGAAGAACAGGGATCCCTCTTAGGGAAAGACCTGCTTATCAACAGGGAAGTATCGAGCACAATATTTTGTTTTAGTGAAATATTTGGCATGTCCTGCAGTGATCAATGCCAGAGCTTTGGAGAGAACGATAGCAATAGACTATAATTAGCTGCGATAACTCCTTACAATAACAAGTATATTCTGGTTTGAATTATTCATGAACTACTGTGTTATTTATGGCAATTCCAACCTTTCTTTTCCTCTGGTAATGTGGGGTGTTTAGGTTTTGGGTATTTCTTATTTTATTTGGCCAGACACAGTGTTTTAATTACTAAGCACAGGAATAAATAAATAAATAAGCTTCAGGAAAAGGGGGGGGAAAAAAGGAAGTTTTCAGCAAGAATCAAGTTTTCACTCACAGTGGGGGATGGGGAGGGAGCAACAGGATGTGAATTTCTATGTTCTCCATCAATTACATGTCTTCCTGACAATGCAGTGTATGGACCGCCTAATTGGAAGCAAGAAGGGACTGCTTCTTTGGGAAGGACCAGGCTCCTCAGCTTTCCGAGCACGATTTCTCACCAAGCAGATGGAGGGTTTCAGCTTTCTCCCAGGGTTCCCCGAATGAAGTACCCGAGGAAGCGCTTGGCCAATGTTCTGCATCTGACTGATGTCTCTGCTCCTAGCAAATTGACCCAACGGCTGGGATTTTTGCCTTTTTACCTCGAGAGATGCATTGTTTAGTTAAGTTCCAGCTAGCAAAAGTGATGGGGGAGGTATTATGCATTAAAAATTAATTTACATTGGCAGCCCAAGACAATGAAGTCCTTTATTCACAGAACAAGTACAGCCAGGCATTTACAGGGCTGCTGCTTCAGTTTACTGTTGCTCCACCTTCCATCCTTGCCTTTAGGACACCATTTACTGGGAGAAGGTGTGGTCTCTGCCTTACTGTAAGGAGTACTACTTGCCTTTTGGCTATAAAAATATCAGTCCTCCAGGAGCAAAGGCTCTGATCCAGCAAATCAGAGAAATAACTTCATTCTCCTTCAAAATCAGTGGGTTACACTTGAAATCAAACCAAAGCAGCTTGCACACCTGATCTGAAGCAGATTGATGTTCATAGCAAAATCTCCTTCTTCCTATCCAATCACCATAATCATTTTGGGGAATCTAAGACCAAGAATCACACATTTATTTCTCCGGATAGCCCTCGAGCAAGAAAAAACTTTCACTTCCTGTCAACAAAAGGTCATTTTCATGCAAGATCTTGAACCGCTATTTCAAAGGTTTTCTGCACCCGGATTTCACAAACCACTTTCCCTTCACAGTAGTTTCCACACACAGTTGGGCTGAACCGAAATGTTTGCTTTCCAAGAGGTGAAGCAATCCCCACTTTGCATAATAGGTTGGAAATACTACTTGTCGCCCCATCCTCCCTGAAGGAAAATTGCTACGTCTCCCAAATCGGAATGAAAGTAATCTAACATTTATATACTGTATTAATACATAAGTTAAGAGACTGATGAAGTATCTCAGCTACAGATACATGACCTAAAATTGTATGTTGTACAAAAGCCAACGCGCACACACGTGTACAAGCACGCACATGCACACACCCTATATGCATCGCCATTTACCCAGAACAGAGGAAGGGCTGTGAAGCTAACACTGATACCCCAAGAGCGTTATTGGGTACTGGATTTCTGGATGCTTCAGAGTCAACTAACACCAAAAGATACCTGGTACCGAAAGACCTTTTACAAACTTGGCTTTGAGGTCTGCCTCATAGGTGATCTCTGTGTGCCCTAGAGACTGGGAGAAGACAGACATCATGTTCTGTTAACACAGACTTTACCTTGGGTTTAGGATTCATTCAAAAACCAGCTTTCTGGTTGCATAATACTGTCCTGAGACTTGCCACCTTTGTTGAAAAAAAAACATCCCTCAAGGGATCCTTCCAGGTTTTCCTGACATTTAAGAGCAGTTGCTTGACTCCTAAAATGAGACAGAAAGGTGAAATTTGGGGAGAGGAAGAGGAGGAGTAAATCACAAGACCGCATATTTAGGAGAGATCCCTGTTCTCACCCATGCAGAGGACGTGTGAATCACTGCTGAACGGTCTGCTGAGCTGACTGTGCATCTTTCACCCCAACTGCTGCATTTCTCCATCAGCAGCAACTGGGGCAGAGGACACATTCAATAGCTACTGAATATAATTAAGTCTAATTGCAAAGTTAATTGTTGAGGAGGAGGGGGGGAGAAAAACAAACAGCATGAAACTAAGTGAAGATATCAGAGCTCAGCGATCTGACATCCTCAAGATAAAGCTGAAATTCAGCTTCCCTGCCCCATGTTAACTGCATCCCCCTGTGTACGTATGTGTCTATCTCTCCTTGCTTCTCTGACTGCCAAACCCCTCTCTCCCAAGGAAAGGACTCAGCCCCATTAGCATCTGTCGTGGTTTAACCCCAGCCAGCAACTAAGCCCCACCCAGCTGCTCGCTCACTCCCCCCCGGTGGGATGGGGGAGAGAATCAGAAGGGTAAAAGTGAGAAAACTCGTGGGTTGAGATAAAGACAGTTTAATAGGTAAAGCAAAAGCCGCGCAC
>NW_008795557.1:1564992-1572960 GCF_000699145.1 Aptenodytes forsteri
CTCGCTGGTGGGGTGGTGTGAGAAGCAGAAAAGGCCTTGACTCTGTGTCAGCACTGCTCAGCAGTAACGAAAACATCCCTGTGTTATCAACACTGTTTTCAGCACCAATCCAAAACACAGCCCCATATACCAGCTACTGAAGAAAATTAACTCTATCCCAGCCAAAACCAGCACTGCAGCTAAAGCAGGAAATTGAAAATATCTCAACAGCATTCACCTGAAAACTTGTTCAGGTTGGGACCCAAGGAGAACCAGGGCATCTTGGTACTAGGAGGAAATGATCTGACTGCAGGACAAGTCTGACTGTTCTTGTGTTATATTCCCAGCTGATGTTCATTGCTGTAGGTTCATTGACTAGGACAGAGCTATTCTGCTGCTACAGCTGCTAAGATATCTCTTAGATGCTGCTTCATTCAGAAATCAGGCTTGAAGCCTTCCAAAACCTGACCTACTATGACATTTCAAGGCCTCCAGTCTGAAGGAAAGTCCCTGGGGATCTATGTCAAAAGTAGCATGGCTTGGAGACATATGAAAGAATGAAAAAATTCAAGTTTACTATCACTGCTGACAGGCACAGGGAAGGGATATCCATCCTTGTGCTTCAGTGCTTAAGTCTAGCATATAACTTTTAGAGATTTGGGTGGAATCCATTGTCCCCTATCTGTCTGTCCATGAAGGGTCACTGGCAGAGGTGGGATGCCAGCCCGCCTGGACCTTCTCAGGGACCCAGCCTAGGCTTTGAGAGCTGGAGGACTACGGTGCACACAGCTCACTGTCTTTGGTAGCAAACAGACCCCGGGATCACTGCGCGACACTGACGGGAGCTGTGCCAGGCAGGGGAAGCTGGGAAAAAAGGCGTCTGTGATATGGCAGCACAGACTGAAAGATTGTACTGCACAAACATCCCCAGACAGTCACTCTTCTCTGATGCGACATTAAATTTCAATTTGCAATTGGAGAGAATTTCCTGTTTATTCAGGGGAATTCCTTTTCCACTCGACGTTCCATACAATTTTGGTGTTTCCCAATGCAAACAGCCACAGAGGGAGTTAAGTGGGGAGAGAGAAAAAAGCACATCAACCATATCTTATTCAAAATAAGCCAGGAGAGATGAAGGGCCAGACCTCACTTGGAAAAGTGCACGTCAGTCAGATTCTTCCTGTGTTTGAAGCATACAGTCAGTCAACATCTCACCTCTGTTGCCTGATGCCAAGTAGACTTGCATGTGTCTGTGTGCACATGTAGGATGCTAACAACTGATGTAATGACCTTGTGACAAAGAGCTGGGCTTGCCTGTTCTCTGGCTTGTCACAGGAGAAGCAACATCGTGGGGACCTCTCCTGGAGGCATCCCTACACACATGCACACCCCAAAACTCAGATCTTCCCAAGTGCCCCTCTTTGCATGGAACAACTGCAACAGGCCCCAAAAAGGCATAGTCATCTCCAAATATATCCTTTGACCACAGCTCTGTCACTCAGCTCAAAGATCACAGAACAAGAAGTGCAGAGCAAGGTCTTCCCCACCAAGGGGAAGCAAACCAACCCCTTTTTTGCTTACTATGTACAAGCAACAATCACAAGATTGTTGTACCAGCAACAGGGATGCCAGGGATTTGCACTGGGAAACATGTAAAAAGGCCAGGAGATTTTGTCGGGGAAGAGGGTTCTTTGGTTCCTAGCTGTTATTTTTTCTGTCATTTTAGTATAATCTCTGGGGAAACGGGGTGGGGGGATGAAGGAAATCCAGCTGTTGCCATGGCAGCCTCTAGCTGGCCATCTCCCGCGTCACTAGAGTTGCACAGTGCTGTTTCCCTCCAGTGCCAGCTCCTGGAGCAGAGCAGAACAGAGCAGAGCAGAACAGAGCAGAGGAGTTTCAGAGCAGAGGAGTTTTCCTACTGGAGATGACAGGGAGGGAGTGTGTGTGCAAAGCAGTGAAGAGGAGGGACCAGCAGTCAGCATGAGATGGGAAGAGGTGGCCTGGGAGAAGGAAGGATCGCATAAGAATGGGTGAAGACAGACCATCAGGAGTGAAGGTGAATGCAGTGATAGATGGAAAGGAAGTATTTAAAGGCAGAGACAGAATTAGCTTGGAGGAGACCCCAGGCAGAGACGGAGGTGTGCTCATCACCTAGAAACTGGTTTAATTTGTGCTGACTCTTGCCCAAAACCAGTGGAGCGTCCCCCAACACAAGAGCCCCTTAAAAATACTTTGCTACTTTCCCCCTAAACCCATCTCTGGCTTCTGTCACAAATAGCAGTACCGCTCTCTGAGTTCAGGTTCTAAGTTTAGTCTCCATCACGTTTAGATCTTAATGCAGCCCAGACGTTAAAAATTCATGTTCTGGCAGTTCCCATTTTCACAAGGGCCTGTTCGAACTAATGACGTTACCTCAGCGAGCACTTCATAAGTTAATCATATGCTATTGCTTCTCACTTCCCTGAAGATGGAAGCGGAGAAGTCTTGCTCACAAAGTTTCAGCATTCACAGCTCTCCTTGAAGACAATCTTCCATGCCTCCGCAGGATTTAACCAGCTACTTGCTGAACTCTTCAGGCAGTAAATGTGAGGAGCTCATAGGAGCATTCCTGGGGACCAAGTGACAAAGGCTAGCAAGGAAGCTTCCACTGTCCTTAGTACTAAAAGGAAAAACACACTCAAAGGGCTGGAAGGTAAAAATTCATGACCTCCCCTATAGCTGACATTATGCAGCTATGGATGGTCCACTAAGAATTTGCTCTATCCACCACAGGAAGCCCTCAAAAACCCAGGTTTTCTCTGAAGAAAACCCCTACAAGCTACAAAACTACAATGCACCACATTAAGAGAGCAAGAGGAATGATGGGATGTTTAAAAATCTTGGGACTGGGCCACAGCAATGAATTTTTTAGCTGAAAACGCCTTGATGGCCCTGAGCGGACCACATTTAACACTATTAAGGAAAACCTGACCTGATGGATAGTGTTCATCTATACAAGGGCAAGACTGACCAAGAAGGCACCTGAGAAAGTTTCTGATATCACTTTGAGAATTGGCAGCTCAGCCCACAACCAATCTTCAAAGCTTCAGTTCATTCACCTTTAACTACAGTGGGGGCTTTTCAGCATAGCGATGGAGGCGGCCACTTAGAGACTGAATGCACGTGAACCCAGTGGAAAGACAAGCAATCAGTGAAGAGCCTCCTTTTGTGCAGGGTCATCTTTGCACATAACAGGAGGGGAAAGCATTAGTCCAAGAGTCAGGAACGCTGAAGTGGGAAAGGACTTGCAGGTCCCATTTAATATGTGCTTCCAGTCCAGGGAAAGATTTATTTCGTCCTGTCTAAACAATTCAAGTAATGGGCTATCCTTAAAAAGCCCATTGCATCCTCCCTTATTTTTCACTGTCAGCAACATAACTCCTTCAGCCTCCTAAAGAAGCTTACAGATCCATCCTGTCCTTGGACATTAGAAACCCTTTCCCTCAACTATTTCATCCTTACTCTTCCTTCCCAGTCCCAGCATGTTTTCTTTTAACAGTCCCAGCTTTGCTCAGGCTCTGATGTCTGGTGGCCACAGTATAGAGATGGGCAGGTACTTGTGTATCCTGTTCTCAGACTATGGCTGAGATCAAGGTGCACACGGGATATCAGACAGTCTAAGCGGGTTACACAGCTTCCTCACAGACAGGACAGGGCAGAATTTTATTTATCTTTCCCCAGGCACCAAGAAAATGCAATGGTACCTCTTCTTTCCCTCCCCAGTTCAAGTTCCAAATGAAGCCTTCTGTCCCTTGCTCCTCTCTCCCTTCCTCCTCCACCCTGAGTTGCCACTTTCCACCAAACTATATACATGGTATTTTCTAGGGTATTTTTTTCACCTAATACCAAAGCTACAGATCTTGCTGCACTGGGATCCTTTTATATTGTCACTTTAGCTCCTGCATCTCTTTACTCCTCCTGAGCATCACCCAGCTACCTCTCATTTTTTCTGAAGTGCATCTCTCTCTGCAGACACCAGCATCTTGCAGTATCTTCACTCAGCTGGAAGTCTCCAGCATAGGAAATTAGCACCACTAATTATTCTAATACCCCTAAGCTCTTCTAATCCC
Organism: Aptenodytes forsteri; assembly: GCF_000699145.1. Lineage (NCBI taxonomy): Eukaryota > Metazoa > Chordata > Aves > Sphenisciformes > Spheniscidae > Aptenodytes > Aptenodytes forsteri. The sequence goes on from NW_008795557.1 coordinate 1,569,081, forward strand.
ACTGATGCTCTATTTCAACCTCCCCAAGCTGAAGGCAATCCACTGATTGTTTCTTCAGCTCCGCAATGAGCATGGGGCTTAGGAGGAATAGAGCAGCTTGCTTCTGTCTTCCTGGGCTTGTTATCGCATATCTTTTGTCTTCACAGTCACGAAAGGCCACTGATGAGCGTAATCACAAGGAAAAGCCCAGATCAAAGAAGAGTCCACAGCCAGAGCGCGAAGGAGTGGGTCAGAGGTTCATTTAAATGGATGGCCACATACAGTAATTGCATAAATCTAAAACTCTACCAACATGGGGGGGTGTGGTGTGATTTTAGAGGCAAAAATAAACATTATCAGTGACAAAAATGGATAGAGATGCTATGCAATGAGAGGTGTTTCTGAATGGCTATTCAGGAAGGAGACACTCTCCTAAACGCAGTAAGGAAGTCTTTCTCTTCACACCAGTTGTTTAAAGCATTGGAACAGCCCTACCACCTGCATTAGGACAGGAGAGACAGTTAGTTTTGATTCCCACTTCTCTGAGCATGAAGTAGAGCCAGGTTAAACACCCAACTCACTCTAAAGTGATGGGGGAGGATTAAAAAAAATAAATAAAAAGGAGATAAATAGCATTTAGCATGCACGTGTTGGGCAGGAAGGTCCACAACGGGCAGCCATCACAAAAGGGGATTTATCTCAGAAGGGATAAACGATTCAGACTTCAGTGCAGAGCATCCCAGTGACCCCCTGATGAGGACAACGGGACACTGGCTGGCCTGGCAGCATTAGGAATTCCAGCCCTCCATGACATTTTTCCTCTTCTTGCCCTTTGGAGGCAGGTGCAGTCACAGCTCCTCTCCCCGGGGATGGTTACGTGCTGGTACGTCCTCCGCTGTGCCAGAGGAGGTCAGGATCTGTAATTTTCCATTACTGCTGCTTATCAAATGTCAGCATTCCGGCAACCTTCAAGAGCGCCTCTTCCCCTTGTCACCACTGGGACCTAAAGAAGCTCTCTTCCTCATTCCCTGTTCAGAATTTACATAAGGGACTCAAACCTTGAGAGCGTCGTAGGCAAAAAGGGAAGTATCAAATCTCTTGTCTGTGTCACCCCTTGTTCTCCATCCAGTCTGGCACCTTTTTCCATTCTTCATCCAGGACACCTATTTCTTGCAAGTGGTCGACACTGAAGAAATTGCTTTTAATTGCTTTTAATGTTTTGAAGGATCCTTGGACGGCTTAAAGCACGGAAATTACTGTGGCAGCAGACGCAAGAGATTTGGAGCTGCTTTCAGAGATCAAGGCATGCATAAGCTTAAAAGGGATCCCTTCTCTGGAGAGAGAATGGGGAGACCTGGTACATCCTAAAGAAAAGAGCTGGATCAAGGAGTCCCTGTTGGTAGATGAACTCAGTGACACAAACTTGATGGTTTCTATATTGGAGAGGTTCTTGGTGGCTTTGGTATTTAGACTGCAGGGTTTCCAAGGCGTCCACATGCTCATGAGACTTTTGGGGAGGACCTGTGACCAAGTGCTTACCAGTGCTTTACCTAGATGTCCATTGAGTGTCTGGGGAGCTACATTCAGGCAAGCCTGGATAAGAGGCAATCAGTCTGTAACTCCATGGAGAGGCTGTATTTGTCCACCTTCACATAACAGGTGGATAAAGTGTGGCCTATACATCTCCTCCAGAATTACCTGGGCACTTAAAACAACTGAAGCCACCAACATTAACAGCAACTCAGAGATATTGGAGCTCCAGATGTGGCTTTTAGCTCATTTTGGCCACCTCTAGGGAAATGATTAGGTGAAAGCAGAAGTGCAGAGGGATGTGTAAATGGACAATAATAAGTTGTTAAAAATTCCCAAGTCACCTCTTATCAGACTTTCAGCCAGAGGTCACCACTGTTCATAAAGAGAGACAAACAGATAAAATTAGAATTGGCCAGTGGCAACCTTGAGTTATCCTTCCAGACAGCTTGGGTTCATGGAGAGTCTTGCCTTGGAAAGAGTTTACTGGTCAAAATTTGATTCTTGAATTCCCTGGCTCAGCTTTGATGCTAGCTATAAAACACCTTTCACAAGTGTGGGAGTTAGAAGCCTTGGAGCAAGAGCACATTATCATCTGATGAAAGATGAGGTAACTAATCTTCTCCATTTGGATTTTTTTTTCCTGACCACAGATGCTTTATGTGGAACTACTCTGATTTTGCTTGTGTGGGGTGTGGAAACCTCTATTTAGGTGAGCAGGGAAGAGATGGTGCCTTACCATCCAAGTGCACAAGATCAAAAGCTAACAAGATTTTTTTTATGTTTAGCTGGTTTTCCTAACCCGGCAGACAAATGCTAAGTATCACAAACGCACACTGAGAAGAAAAGGAATGCACAGAACTTCAATCTCTCTGGCTGATACTCCAGGAAATTAGAAGGGTAGTTATTTAAGATGGATAGAAGGAAAATCTTTCATAAGAGTAAGAAGCCGGTGGGACTCACTAGTACAGGTCATGGGAGGAAAAGATACAAAGTCATTCTTCACACTCTGATTGGCCATTAATGACAAATAGTAATTAGTAACGTAAGTAACCTTTAAGCAGTGCTTTTAATCTTCACGCATTCAGCTTTAGCAGTAAGGCTGTTTAGGACAGCAATAAGGCTATTTAGGATAAAAGCACCTAGTTTTTAATCTTTGAGCTTTAGGTAATGGAAAAGTCACTGTAGTGAAAGAGAATCTCCTTTTCCACGTACAGGAAAAATCAGAAGTGCAGTGATTTCCACGGCAAATGCTGTTGCCATTCCAGCAGCTCTGCAGCTTGTGCCTTGCTACACCTTTATTTTTATTTTTTTTTTTAAATCCAAGAAGATTTTTTCATATCCCATTTTCAGAAATTGATTCTCATGCAGCCTTCAACAACATGTTCTGTAAATCTTCCAAATTCCTTATTATCCCAGGCATTCACCTCTGACCATCATCTGATATTTTTTCTTATCAATCTCTTTCTACAGGTGGAGAATCTCCAGATTTCATAAATCTGGTGAGCCTGGGTTGGGGATAGGAGGAGGAGCAGGCAACAAATTTGCAGCTGTAAGAGTAATATACTGGCTCTTGTTTTCCTTCTTTGCTGCTGGTAGCTTATATTGATTACTCATTAATACTTTGATGATTAGTGAAACATTTGGAAAAATGCTCATCATCAAGAGAGCTGTAGGTCAACGATTTCATTTCACAAGACGTCTGTTTGCCTCCCTCTAGTGACAAGGACTTGGATGGAGGCTGAGGGATCTCAACCTCTCAGCAGCTCAGGAGGTCATGATGGAGGAGCAAGACCCTCAAAGACAGCAGTTAAAGATTTAGTTCTCCATAGAGAGCTTCTCCAGGACCATTGGGCCTAGGACATTGGGAAAAAACACCTTATTTGTTGTCAACTCTTTAGCACTTGTCATCTTTCTGTTCTGATCAGCCACTCACAAAAGGAACAGAATTAAATGTATATGTGTATAGCACATAAGTGGAGAAAGACGTATACACACATGCACCCACGGCTGAAATAAGACTTCAGAAATCCCAACATCTGTATCTGGAAGTGTTAGTATATAACCGACTTATCTCATTTTTTAAAAAGAGCTTGAAAACCTGCCTGTACATGTTATAAATGGACTCACTTAAACCACTCTATGGGTGAAATGACCATGATTCATGATCTATATTTTATCAAATATAATTTAATATAGAATTCAACTGAAGGGATCATGAATATATAGTACTCAAAGAGAGTTTGGCAAAAATCACTGGCTAAAAATTGTTTTGAGATAAGCTGTTATGAACGAACAAATCTGTTCACATATATGCAAAATCTTTTCCTAATGGACTTAAGAAAGAAAGAAAGAAAGGAAGGAAGGAAGG
>NW_008795557.1:1573095-1578002 GCF_000699145.1 Aptenodytes forsteri
AAGAAAGGAAGAAAGAAAGGAAGAAAGAAAGGAAGAAAGAAAAGAGACTAACCTAACTGATGATGATGATGATTATTATTATTATTATTATTATTACTAAATAATTCTGACTACCCTATTCTGTTATTTCTCCTCAATCAGTTTGGAGAGCATCCACACTGAAAAGATTTGAACTTTGTCTCTGGAACAAGTTAGATTCACCTCCATTTCAAAATGCCTCTTGTTTCCCAGTTTCAGCAGGTGAGCTCAGGGGTTAAGAGAACTGTCACAGACCGAGTAACAATTTGCAGCCTTGGATTTGAAGTGGTTGCCTAGCAGTAAAAGACTCCTTACATACCACTCCCTGTCGGAGTTGTTCCCTACTTCATGTATATATAGTTAGCTATAAAGATCATATGTAGGAATAGATAAGAAGATATATTAATAGGAGCTCCCTCTCAAAATCAGAGTATTGAGTATAACTGGAAAAAGCTAAACCTTTTCAAAAGCAGCGGAGCATCACACAGTCAGAGGCACCAGCTCAGCCCAGCAAATCGGTGTTGGATACATAGCAACAGATGCAAAAATCAAGTTGTACGAAGCACCATTCTCAAGGAGGTTTTTCAGGATCATTTCTTCAGCTTGAGGGAAACACTGGGATGGTACTAAGTCTAGGTCATTATTCATAAGACATCTTGCATTTGGGGTTCTTTTTATTATTTATTTTTGTATATATACATACATAAATTTATATGTATAATGCCAGAAGAGACATTTATGTTCATGTAGTTTGTCCTCAGGCAGAACGAGGCCATTGAATCTCACCCAAGGATTCCTGTGCTTAGCCCAGAAACCCGGGTTTGGCACAAACCCCACAATTATACCTTACTTGTGTATTTTCTGACAGTCCCATGAGCCATTCGGCAGTGGTGACTAGCAACAACAACAACAATATCTTGGATGCTGTTTTTCCTATAAAAAAGCACTAGTGATGAGCCTTGTAGAAGGAAGACTCATATTTATCCACAAGACAGAGTCAGCTTCCTTTCTCCTGACCCATCCCATGAGTTTGCAAAGGCACCAGCTATCACTTAAGCTCTTCCACATAGACAATCTATGGCTATTAATGATTTTCTCTTTCTGGTCAATAGATCACAGGCAGAAGCCGGCTGGCTTTGACTCGGATCAGTGGAACAGGCTTTCCATAAAATTCGGGTCTCTTTTGCCCTATTTACGTGAGGAGTTAATACCCCTTATCACAAGCAAGGGGTTATGTCTTGCCATTTAAAGCCAGCGCACGCCAAGCAGGCTGCCAGGATGAGCTGCCCCTCTCATCCAGTGAAAGCTGGGCTGAATTGAGACCTGTGCCTGAGCACAGCAGAGTGAACAACACCGCAATATGCTGCCAAATACTAACAGTGCATCTTGAGTGAGTTTTGCACAGAGGGCTTTTCTGGTCTAAGACACAAGATAAAGAAATGGTGCTAAATCCCTTTTTTTTTTGGCAGAAAACAGACTACACTGTCCCAGTCTATCATGCTTGGCTTGCTGAAAATTAATAGGTCATAAGGAGCTGCCCCAGTCTGCAATAGGTTTGACCCCACCATGCTGTCCAGAGAGACCCCTCTCCCTGCAGGTCGAAGGAGTTCAAGTGCTGTCTTGGATCATGAGTGGAGTGAGTTTAGGGGTCTCAAGACCCCTAAAAAACCTTCTGCTCAGATCACATGAATTGGCCTGGCCTTCTCTCCATGATTGCCATGCCCCGGACCGCTTAGGAGAGCAGCGGTGCAGAGGTGATCAGAGGAGCTGTGCTTTTCTCCTCCCCTCTCCTGTCATCCCCACTCCACCATGCACACCAGTGCCAGAACAGCGCCCGCCCCAGATGTCTCAAGATGAGCACCTTAGCCAAACCGCAGCTCCCAGATGGGTTTGTCCCACTGTTCCCTTTCATCACTACCTGCATTTAAGACAACAGCTGAGCCAGTTGCATTGACTGATTCCTGCAGCTGGCACACCCCTGCCGGCTGGTGAATCCCCCTGGGACACGAGGGACCCTCTGTCCTTGGGCATCGGACAGCACCTTTTCCTCTCCCTCCATCTCTGAGCAGCCAGCGCCTTCCCATTGCCCTCTACAAGGAGGAGACCAGACACCACCAGCACAAGGGAGGCAGGGGACAAGGATGGGCGGTGGCAGTCGTTCTTCTGAAGAGACCAACCTTCACCTTGCTGCTGACCAAAAACCCTGCCAAGGAGGGGTTACACCATCCTCCTCCTTCCTCTAGCCCTGCTCCCTCCTGCCCCAGCAAAGCAAACAAGGCAAAGGGCTCTGTTGTTTCAGACCCCTGAGGGAAAAGAAGAACGAAAAAGCAGCCCATCCTCCCCGCCTCGCATGTGATGAGCCACAGAAGAGCAGTGGTGGTGCCAAGCCTGGTGACTAAGGCCAAAGAGAGAGGAGATAGAGGAACACAAGGGCCTGCTTGTTTGGGTTTTGTTTGGGGAGTTATTTGAAATTCAGCAGCGACTGGCATTGGAGAACAGAGTCCACTCAGAGCCTCTCTCTTCCCATTCATCCCCGGCCTGGCAAAGAAGGGAGGGAGGGGGGGGATGTAGGCTGAGGAGCAGGAAAAACAACCAGTCTCCTTATAATAATGCCCGCCTGGTAGAGGCAGCCTCTGCCCATGGGGAGGCATTTGAACCTAGAGTTCATCGGTGTCGGAGGGAAGTCACGGCAGGACAAAGCCTTGATGCCCACAGCAGCCTGGCATTGAAGGAGACTCTCTCCTTAGCAGTGTTTTTGTCAAGGCTTTACAACCTCCTTTATGAAGGCCAGGTCACTTTTTTGCCTCTGCCTCAGTTTCCCCAGGTGTAACATAAGAGTAATACTGTCACATTTTCATAATGGGGACGTTCCTAAGCCAAAAGCTGTAAAAGAGTAAAGTGATTCCTACGGAGCAAAAAAAAAAGCAGAAGGTGAAGATACAGGTTGGGTACAAACAAACAACACAGCTGTGAAGAAGGCAACATATCAATCTAGGATGCACTGGGGGAGATATTTCCAGGTTTCCAAATACAGGGAAGACACTATCTTCAGCCATATCTAAAATATTGTATCCATTTTTTGTGCTCAAGTTCAGGAAAGACGAATTCACAGTGAGACAGGGTTGCAGAGAAAGATCACTAAGATGACCAGGAGAACATAAGGCTTACCAGAAGATACTGGCATATTTGGCCTTGCAAAAGGAAGGTGAACAGAAATTTAAGATGCTATACTTAAAACGCTGAGAAGGAAGCACCAGGGGAAGAAAGATTCTTTAAACTAAAGAGCAGTGATGCCATGAGAAGAAACAGGCTTGATTTAGCAAAAAAAATATACCCAGGTTGAAGTTTCTAGCCACCAGAAAAATTATTGTCCTGGACAGTCAATCATGTGTGAATAACAAGGTAATCTCCTTGCTACCATTGTGCTAGAGTTCACTAGGAAGGCAGCTGGCTTCGGGCAGTGGCCTTCTAGTTCTGTCCTCCTATATTTAATGCAGAGAGATGGAAACATCTTCACACCTCTGTAGCTTCCATCTATAGAGCTGAGTGCAACAGGGGGCCTTTGCATCAATGCATTTCTGTATCCCATGAGATGCCTCCTTGCTGTTTTCTCTCAGGCGTTTGGTGAGTCATCAGCAACAAGGTGAAAGTTTTCTGGTCTAAGCTTACACTAAAGTCCCCAATAGCTCAAGGACTCATGTTACAGCCTACAGACCTGACAGCTTCCTTCTGCAGGCAAGAGAGACTCCTTCCACTTGCGTACTCATTTTTACTTCAGGGTCTTCCATCTCTAATGCTTTATCCTCAAGGTCACAGATATTTTAGGGGTTCAGGGCAAATTCCAGAGGGCAACGTCATCCTAGTAAAATATAGCATGATGTTAACAAGCCAGATCACATTCAAATCAGTGGGTCCAAGCCCAGCAGCCGTACTCTATCCTTACTGAGCTGTCTTGGAGTTCTCCTCCTCCTTCTCTGAGCCTCAGACTCCTGGTAAACCTCTGGGGGTTGTTGAGCACCACGGTACTGGGGGCAGAAACCTCTTCTTCTCGCATTTACTTCCCTCCTGCCTTACTTTCCTCTTGATGTTGAGGTGAAGGTAGCCGGGAGAAATGAAAGAAACTTGCTGAACCATCTCCCACCCCCTTTAACGCGGCAGGAATCTCTGCACATGAGCAAATCTGAATCCAGAGAAACAGTCACTCTAAATACAGCGACCCTTAATCCTCTCCTGTCTATATTATCCCACGATGCCTCTTCCCCTCAATCACACCTTCACATGCCTCCTGTAGTCATTATCCTCTCCAGCACGGGTACCAGATGCATATTTGCAGCGGAGGGGCAAGGTTCTTTGATCTTTCTCCATGTAGGTGTGACTCAGAACCTCTATCCCATATTTAAATCTCACCTTCAAGTTCCAAGTTCCTGTTGGTGCATTTCTGTTGTCTAATTTTAGGCAAATTTAAGTTTAGGCTTCTAAAAATAAGACTCTCCATCTCCACACACACAGTGAACCTAAAGGACATGCCCTTTCCGGCCAGGATGCTGATAAATGTGGCTACAGTGCCAGAGAGACCTTCATTCCCTATGAACTGCTCCTTTCAGTTTCTAAGATGCTGCTGTTAGAGAGACAGAGCTCCTTGGAGACCGAAAGAAAAGATGCAGAGGCAAATACTTCACTCCCCATGGAGACTGTATTCTGTCCTTATTACTGTTTGGTAATCTCCTGGTCCTTTCGGGCATACCTCTGGACTCAGATTCTGACACCTTTGTGGCAGCTCTCGTAATACCTGGTATTCTTCTGTGAAATCAGAATTCCTCAAGTTATGCAATTATAAAAGACAGATAACGTTAAAAAATAAGTACAAGTAGCAATTAAAAAAAAAAAAA
>NW_008795557.1:1578154-1583324 GCF_000699145.1 Aptenodytes forsteri
ACCACCCAGCGTCATTGCTGAAACAAGCTGGAGAAGCTGACCACAGTTCAAATTCCAGATTTAAAAAAAAAAAAAAAATGATTTCTAAGGAACTCAAGATTTGAAGGGGTCTACTTTCACAATTTTCAGATTTTGTATTTTGGCCATGCTTCATAACTGGGTGAGCAAAGATGAACAGCACCGGCCATAGATCTTGCTATTCAGGCCCATGCAACACCCAAACAAGATTGTGCAATTCACAGCCTGGATGCAGCTTTCAGAGAAGAGTGACTCCAGCCCACGGGAGGAACAGCCGCCGCTGCCACAGTGTGACCCTGTTCAAGGAACGTGCAGTCCCTCCTCACCCCTGCCTGGCACCGTGCTTGTTCCTCACCACTGCCTGCTATTTTGGTCCAAGTGTCCCTTAACACCTTGTTCACGTTGCTATTTTAGACTGGGTGTCCTGTACTAGTTTGTTCTCATTGCACTAAAGCAAAAAAAAAAAACAACCCAACAAACAAAAAACAACACCAAAAAAACCCAAACAATAAAAAATCCCTAATTAATATAAATGGAGGCTGAAAATATAGGTATTTCACTGAAGTCCTGAAGCAAATGACATCTTCTCAGGAGATTACCGTAGTGGACACAGGCACATGTGTTTTATTTATAGCTCTAGTTTTACTGCAGTCACTCAGTCAAGCATGGCCAGGACTGTATATAGGCAAATGCGGTTCACTTCTCCCCTCCTCAACTTTAAAGGGCAGCTAACAGCTTGTCCAGAGTGTTTGCTATGAATTTTATGAGCACAATTTAATCAGAGATAGAAAACAATTGCTCGAGACACACAGCTGCAAGACAGGGAGGCAGATCCCCCCTTCGCTGCCCTCCTGGTGGGTGGAGTATGATATAGAGATGCTCCAAGAAGGAGCCAGGCTCCTTATTCCTTTCAGAGCCCTGTCTCAAGTCTCCCTCGCTTGTATAACATGCTCCATTCATCACAGCTTGGAAGCCTCTAAATCAAGGCATGGCATCTCTCTAACAGGTTCACTTGATTCCTACCACAAGTCACAGCATCTGTGCAGTCATCCTGGGATGAACCTACCATCCCTGTCCACAGGAGCTTAGACACAAGATTATAATGGTTCCTTCTGGCCTTGCAAGTGCTGACTTTCCTTGTCTCCCCCCCTCTGATGTTCATTGTTCTGCAAAGACACCACTTAAATCAAGTAAGGCCAAGGTGTGGCTGCAGCACCAGCTATTGAGATGCTGGGAGTGATGATCAGGTGATAAATTTGGTCTATTTCCTCTTGCTATCACTCCATTCCCTCTCTTCCTTTCAATAGTATCTCCCCAACCCTCATTCTCACCGCTGTTAAGACCCTTGGAAATGTTTAAAAGGTTTCCTGGAAGAAAAAAAAAAAAATGATTCTTCTCCCTGACCTCCTCTGGACTTTATTTCTCTTGTCTGAAATTTGCTGTTGAATTTAGAGGCTGTGTCAATGTCACGTTACAGTGAAAGGACCCACACAAAGACAGTAACATCAGCTAACCTGTTGACCCCTTGCACCTTGCAATCACTTTGACTTGCACTTTCCCCTGCAGACCGCAGCCCTGTCCTCCTATCCTGCATTGTGGTAGGTTGGTAGAAATCATATTCATTCATTCATTCCACCCAGGAATAGATCTGGGCCAGTTTCATTCCCTATAAACTTGCACTTGGCACTCATGGATGTCATCCCCGATGTTTAGATCTACCTCAGTCTATCTGTTGGCTTGAAGCAAACAGGAGGGTAATCAGAATCTGCCTGACACAGCAAATCTAGAGAGGAGAAAGGGGGAATCAATTTTTATAATACGTGTTTGGCACTACATAATAGATATAACTCTAAACGCAAGCCATAAAGTTGGAGAGGCTTATAAATTAAATCCATTCTGTCCCTTTTAACTAAAAAGTGACCTTACCATAGAATTAAATGTGTTTTTTATCCAGTGATCTATGGAGCTGTAAAAAGCGGTTGATTGTTGCAGTGCGATGTTATAGTACAGAGAGGAGCCCCCAGATAGGCATCTCCACGCAGCTCAGCCCATGTGCTGCTGCTTGGTTTACAGTTAACACAGGGCAACTGTACGGCTGGGGATTTCACCCCTCTCCCTGCCAGAAGAGGGTGACCCGTGTCTCTGCTGGGAACAGTCCCTGGCCAGGCTGTCCTCCGAACTGTGGCCAGGCTCAGGATGGGAGAGTGCTGCCTGAGCAGGGCTGAAAACACATCAGGGTGTGTCCTAAAAATTAAACTGTCTGCACTAATGCAGGGCAGTTTTTAGACCTGTGTCCTGCCCCTGTTTAGTTTACTGGGCCCTGACTGCACCGCAAGAGGGGGAGAGGATTAGAAAATACCCTGGGGTTCAGCAAAATGCCATAGTGGCAGAGAAAAGGGGGGTGGAAGGTCCTTGATTGCTCACGTGGTGACTCCATCCCCCTGCTCCAATAATCATACAGGAGAGGCTGAAATACAAAAGACTTGACATTGGAATCCAGCCCAGAGGACACAATTTAGGATGTTCCTGAATGCTTTTGAATGGCCAGAAATTACCAGGCTTAGTCTCACAAGAAAATATGGTTTCGAAGACTCTGCTGGGTTACAGGTTGACATTCATGCATATAGGCTCTCAGAGCCTGCAGGAGACTCAATGCTCCAAGGAACATAATCAACACAGGACTGAAGGCTGTTGGACTTCCAATCAATACAGCAGTGAAGAAAATCACTTCCCCCATACCACGGGTGAAACAGATGCTCAGGGAAGTCAGTGGTGACTTTCCTCATTACTACTGAGAAGTGGTGCAAAGGAGGAGCCAAGATCCTTCCCAGCTATTGAAAGTCACTGAAGCTTGAACAAAAAAGTGCTGCCAGGTCTGTCTGTCTCTTCTATGTGTGCGCTGGACTGGTGTTGCCCTGTGAGCCACGAGCCTCCATCAAACGGCAAGAGTGGATTCAGGAGTGCAGCCCAGATGGGCCAACGTTATGTCGGAGACTCATCTGAGATGCCACGCTCCACTGTGCAACACATCGACCTCAACTAGTTGTGGGCCAAGCCACCTGATGCAAATCCACGCTGCTAGCTAGGTTACTCTTTGGCACATGCCAGGCTACATACAAAGTGTTGTCCTGAGATGCAGTTTGTGAGTACCACCTCCCTGTAAGCCTAGACACTGCTGCAGATGGCTCCCTTCTCATTTTGGCCTTTCTTTTTCTCCTGGTCACCTATTATTTATTATTATTTTGCTTGATAGTGGCGTTTTTGTCTGCAGCTATACTGTTGAACCGCACAGGGACAGAGCCTGGGCTCAAGAACTGTCTGACGGCCATCCCCACTAAGTAATTGTTACCAGGGTAATGCCGAGCACTATCCAGGGGACAGCATGGGCCAGGGACTATTACTAATAAACCGTATGATCAAGACTAAGCCGCAGGTGGGGAGATAGAGAGAACTTAGTCCTGTGGCAACAAGTTGCACCATGCCACTTAGTCAAAGAACAAGCCCTGGCACGTTTTGTTGATTAACATTTGATGTGATATTTCCTTGATTGCAGATCTGCAGGGATTCAGACCCACACACACACTAGAGATGCTGGCACAGCAAAGTACTTGCAAGGATTAACTAGAAGGAAAAGAAACTCTGATGGTGCCCAGGTGAAACTCACCTCCACTCCTGGAATAAGAAGGAAAGAGATCTTAAAAGAGTTGCTTTTACAGAGCACAGCAATGCTCAGCCTCACTCAGAGCCTCTACTAGCCGCCATTGTGCTAACAGCAGCATCACATTTGCCCAGGCTTCCTCGCTATTCCCTCACCTTGAATATTTACCAATGTTAGAACTTTTCTTCTTCAAGGGGAAGAATAATTTATGTTTTACTGAGCCTCAACCACTTTTGGCGTCTCTGCTACAGATTCTACGAAATAAAGGGAAACAACCATTAATCAGCAGCTGGTGCACTGGGCTGGTCTGGGCTGATGTCTTCCACCTCCCAGTTCTGCCTGCCTATCCCATCAGTGCAAAAATGCCAGGCTTTGTGCTGTTAGCATTTCAAAGTTATTTATGGCTAATGTTTGGCAAAACCCAAATACGGCAGCCATCCAGGACCTGCAACGGATCAAGTCAAGAACATCTGGAAGACAAGACTCACCAGCAAGAGTCCTTGTCTCCAAAGAAAGAAAGAAAGAAAGAAAAAAACCCACCCAAATAATTTCAAGCTTTGAAACTGCAGTTGGATTTTCACAGAGAAAATTCAACTACTTGCATACCAGCTTTTTGTGAGCCTAGAGCTCTCCCACCCTCACTGTTTCTACCACAGTAATATCAGGAGGCACCAACTAAGAGTCAGACCCCATTGTAGCAAAGAGGACCAACTTCCCTAACCTCATGAACCGCCAATCCAAATTTTCCTGAGACTGAGAGTCTGTAGGAAAGGGTGGAAAAAAATTCATAGTCGAGATATGGCAACAGTTCTCCAGGAGCTGCACAGAGGGATAGGGCTGAGTTGGAGACGAAGCAAGATCCCAAGACTACCTGGTGTTGACTTCATCCCTGCCAATGGTTCACTTTCCACCTAATTCAACCTATAGACCAACCAGCTGCCTCTGTGCTCAGGAGCTCTACATTGGCCATGTTCATATTCAATGCTGTACAACTCACGGTGATCAAGTGATGTGAGCCTAAAAGAGCTCATCAAGAAAAGCTCAGAGACAGTGGACAGTATTGGCCAATAATTTGCGAAAGAATAAAGCACAATGACCTTAGATGATTCGCCCTGTTGATGACCCAGGAAACAGCCAAGCTAGTTGCCACAAGAACAGAGAAAAGAAGGGTATAAGCAGAGCTCCAGCTGCCAGTATTTGATGAGGGCTTGGCAGCTGGACAGAACGATTACACCACCGAAGTCACCTTCCAGACTAGAAGCCAATTTGCACAGCCGAACCCCCCTTCCAATCACTCCTTCTCTGACTGTCTAAGGAGCTGTAGCAATCAGACCGACACTTTCAGAAAAGGACATCTGAGTGGCAGGATGGGCCACTGAGTGCAAAGTATGGCTGAGCAGCATCAGTAATTCTCCACCCCATTTCTGGCATTTGCACTAGGGTGACTGATTTCTTTCCCCCCCCCCCCCCCCCCCCCCCCCTCAAAAAAACTCC
>NW_008795557.1:1583498-1590641 GCF_000699145.1 Aptenodytes forsteri
GTCTCTGGTGGGCATTCTTCTTCCCCCCCCCCCCTCCTCCTCCCCAGCTACAAATAACTTCCACAGGGAGATTATGCTGTCTGCTCTGTAATCAACAGCAACCTCAAAAGGGCTTAGCGCTAAAAGAAAGCCTCAGAGGGCCAGCATTAAGTGGGAAACAAACACAGCATTTGCGCTGTAATTTGAGGTGGGAGGCTGGCATTTTAATAACCACATCGCTACGGCATGCTGTGCACCTTGCGCTTCATAACGGCATTTATGAGCACAGGAAGTTACAGGAAGACTTTTCAGTCCACGTGAAAGGCAGCCATGTCTGGTGGCTACGGAGCATCCGACGTATTTAGTTGTGCGTGGTGGTTGTATTCAGCACCAGCTTTCCTATCACTCCCCAGCACTGTCACGGGCGCACAAGCAGAGTTTAGTGAGCCAGCTCCAGGACTGAGAAGAGTCATGTCCTATTTAGATCCAACCACCCTTCTGGGCAAGGGAAGGGAGGTGAGAAAAAATCACTGCTTTGTCCCACAGTCCCCTCACCACACAAAACGGAAACCATTGTGGTGAGCTCCTCTGTAAACACATTTGAGATCTATTCAAGATAGGAAAGAGAAAGGTGTTTCTGTTCCCTGAACCTTTTAAGTCAAGCTCCAACCCAAGAAATAGCCCTTGCACATGCTGGGAGCTGGTAGGAATCACAGCCAGCTTTACCAGTCATCTTCCTCATCCCCAGCACTACATCTCACATCGTACCTGATGCTGTTAGTACTCAGGTGCTATCCTCACGGGCACTCTAGGATGGTCTTTTGTCAACATCTTTTCTATTAATCAGAAATCAAAAGCCAGACCAAGCAAGGGAGGGAACCACCAGCCATCAGCCCCACAGAACCAGGAAGAAGGAGCCATCGCAGCTTGTGGTGGAGGATCCCCTCTTTCCACATCCCAGAGATGTCCCCTCAGCTCCAGAGCAAGCCTGAATGCTCAACTTTTCCCAGGACAACAGAGGAGGCTATTCACAACAAGGCAATTACTTGCTTCAGTGAGGGAAGTAAAACAAGCTAAGTATCACCTCTTAGGGCAGCGTGTGTTCACATTTCTGATCAAAGTTGCTGTAGCATTGCTACTGGCCACAGCCCAGCCAAAAAATCAGTGTAAGGCTCCAGAGAGATGAAGGGGCATGGACTGACTAAGAGGGTCCTTGTCTAGAAAAGTGGGATAAAGTCAACAGGACAGCAATCCAGGGCTTTGTCCCAATATAGGGCAAGGACACTCTCTGCTTCTTGAGGGGTAGTAAGGATGTCTCACACAGTAACAAAAGGTTTTGCTCTCACTCAAAACACCTCAGCACCCTTAGATTTCAGCCCACAGACCTCAATCGCCATCAGATTTCCTCCCTTCTGAGATCCCAAGCCCAAAATGTGCTGTCACACAGTTCCACCCTGGAGTTTGTCCTGCAAGACGGCCTAAAGTGTTTTTTCCAGGACACCTTTAAATACCCTGCAGGCCTTCTGCTCACCATATACAGGCCAAAGAGCAGCTCCTGAGGGCAGCTATGTCCAGTGGGGGCATCAAAGCCTGCAGTACTCATGTCCCATCTTCACAGAATCACAGATGCTTGAGGTTGGAAGGGACCTCTGGAAATAACCTCATCCAACTCACCCCCCATCTTCCTCGGTCTTAGTAGAAGACCAGGCTCCGGACTGAGATTACCCCATCTGGGGGCTTGCTGGTAAAACGTCCCCTTCCAGTGGCATTTCCATGCCTGCAGGCACTGCCCACGGTCAAGCAGTTGTCCAGTCCCTGAGGGATGCCTTCGGTACATCTACAAGCATGACAACTCTCACAGCAAAGGATGCCTTCCTGGTATTTCCATGCACCCTACTTAACTGGATCCCCCAGCTAACTGGCATTTTGCTGGGATCTCTCCCGGCTTCCCCCTTGCCCTCCCAGCCTTGCTGCGCTTCTGACTGTCACCATCCCCCCTGCTGGTAGCAGAATCATCTCCATATGGAGAATCTGGAAGTCCCCACAACATTGCTATCCCTCTTAACATATCTAAAAACCCCAAGCTGGCAGGAGCCAGCAAGTCACACAGGACAGACAATATTTAACATTGTTCATGTTATTTTTTTAAGCATTCAGAATATGCAGCAAATGTACATTCACTATTTACTTATTCCTTCACTTGCACTCATGGCTGAACCTGCAAGTGCTGGTGGCTGCAAGTGGCTGCACTCACCAGAGCAGACCAGGCACTAAATGTCCTTTGTCACACACTCTTCCGAAACCTAAACCCAAATCCATCCCTAGAGCCATCAGAGTTTCTGTCGAAAGCTGCTCTGCCCTGGGGAACACTTGCAAGGCGGGCAGCATGTCAGACCACTGACTAACCACATCACTGCCAAGCTCCTTCCCAAGTGTAAGTGCCAAAACAGTTCAGCCCTGCTCACAGGGGAGAAGTTCGCTGCCATTTACA
The DNA here is from genome assembly GCF_000699145.1 of Aptenodytes forsteri. Taxonomy (NCBI): domain Eukaryota; kingdom Metazoa; phylum Chordata; class Aves; order Sphenisciformes; family Spheniscidae; genus Aptenodytes; species Aptenodytes forsteri. The sequence goes on from NW_008795557.1 coordinate 1,585,969, forward strand.
CATTTAACATCACTAAGGACCTAACAGACAGCAGCTGTACAGGCTGCTAGGTTACAGAGATTTTTCTCTCCTCCCATCCCTGATTTCTGCCATAAAAAAATCAGTCTCTGCTGTAATTTTACTTCCATAAAGAGATATTCTTGGGACACATGCAAGAACCAAAGTCCCTTACCATTGCCTGCATGTGACCAGCTTGCACTAAGCTCCAGAAAGCAAGGTGTTCACCCTTGCCCCTTTCTTTGTATGCACAAAGGTGAGGAGCTTTTTGTTAGCAATTAACCCTTGTTTCAGCTCAATAGGGCTGATCAGATTGTAGAACAACATCTGAGAAGTGGAGATTAGCAGGCCAAGCTCTTTAGTACTTAAGGCATCAGTGCAGCTACTCAAAATCAGATTTCCCTTTCTTCATTGGCATTTGATTAAAGCCTTTTCAAGCAGTCCTTTCCAACTTCCAGATGCTTAAGTCAGGTGATAGAGAATAACTATTTTTTTTTTTTTGTCTGGGAAATGGCAACAGCGTGTATCTCAAGCTTGGTCAGAACAAAAATCATGCCCAGAAAACATGCATAAGTATGTGCATATGTCTGTGTACGTGCACTAACGCATAGCTTTGGTACAGCTGACCAGAGCATGAACATGCAAAGGCTTTAGCAGCATGGTTCAAGAAGGGGGAAAATACTCTTAAAGTGGGAGCTGAGTCCAGAAATAGATTGTGAGAGGATCAATTTCTGCTGCATACTGATTTATTCAAACCTTCCACAGTGGCAAAGCCCTCTATAACAAAATATCTGATTACAGGACTATGGCCATAAATTCCACACACCCTCAAGCAATGGCCAATGAATAACTGACTTGTTAAGGGAACGAACCTGTACCATGAATAAATCTACCAACAGGGCTTTCAATACAAAAGACCCCATCGGGACAAATTTCCTTCTGAAGGTGTATCGACTTTCATTTGCAGGAACCAGCAGATATTTGTTTCGAGAAGATAGCCATTGTTAGATTGCTGCTAAACAACATAGAGTATAAACCAGACTCCTACCCCAGGTTTAAGCTACTTGTATATCAAAGTGGGCTGGACTATATAAAGGACCTTTTTGCAGGACAAAGTGTTATACAAAGTCTCCTGAAAAAGCATGTGTTTAATCCAGAGGGAACCCAAGGGGGGTAGAGGAGACTTGCATGCTTCCAGACCCTCAGTTGTACAAAGGCATCAAGAAAATAAGGATTGTGAAAGGGCAAAAAAAAGGAGGAATGTTTAAAGGTGGACATGCATACACAGTCAAAACACAAGAAGAATAAATCATGCCTGGTGCTTGGCTGGTGCCCTTCATCTCAGAATCCCAAAGGAAGTGTTGTTTGACCAAATCTATTTGAACGGCTGGCACAGAGCCCCATTGGGAAGGAGGAAGCCAGGCATCCCCATTTTTACTGATGGAAACACCAAAGTGCAGAATGACCAATGTCTAAATTAACTGTGACCTGAACCCCTGGCCTGAGACACATGGTTTGGCAGTGGACGAGATCAGCCCTACAACGCCCTTGGTCCTTAGTGAGGATTGCACTACACCTTTTAAAATCAAGCCACGGGGTTTGGTGTTGGGTAAACCAAACTCTCAGTGGCTTGTGGAGCTGTAGGCTTAAATGATCAGCTGAGAAGTCCACAAGAAGACAGGAGCACAGATGGGACAGGGACAAAGCGTTTCAGCTCCAGATCTATTCTAGCATGGAAATCGTGATGACCCCTATCCTGAAAGCATTTAGAGAGAGAACTATGCTAACTCTCAATGAATATGGAATAGGTAGGTCTGCCAGGAATGGGATAGTCCTAATATCTGGCAGAGAGAAGAAAGAAAAGAGCCATTTTGCAAACAGCAAGGACTTTGTTACAGGCCAGCTGAGCTCAAAAACTGAGAAAACATCTATATCTGCCAAAGCCAGCCTGATAACAGGCAGGAGACAAGGTGAGCGTGCAGGTGGGAGTGCTGAAACCGTAGGATGAGGTGTCACAAGGCCTGCCCCTGACCGAAACTAGATGTTCAGAAAAAGAGATTAGCAACAATATATACTGGTGCATACATAAGACATGCACAAAATGGTGTCCCAAATATATGCAGGATTCTTCTGTCCTTCTCTCAGGCCAAATCAAGTCAATAAGCAGCAGCTCTACCTGGAGTAAACCACCTCCCTAAAAACTATGATGCTCACTGGAAGGAGGATTTTTCATATTTTATGTGCTTCACGCGTGCACTTAGGCTAACATAGAGTGTTACCACATAAGATTACAGCCATCTGTTTCAATTTTTACCCCAAAATATTCCAAATTAGTAGAAAGTCTAGATTTCCTTACAAGGTCTCTGTTCATTCTTCCAGATACAATTTGCTTTCCCCGATCCCCCTTGTCCCAGGGATAAGACAAGACACCAAACACGGCAGAGCTTGCAGTTTCAACAGCTCATTTATCATCAGCTGGTCACTCCTTGATCAATGTTTTATGAAGGGATATTTCAGAAAAAATGCAGAGGGAGTAGGAGAAGTAGGAAAGTAGGAAACCATCCCTAGTTTAATTTTTATAACATTGGCAGGGGGTGGTTTGCTCCAACAAATTAAAATCAGCAAATCTTCTCTCGTTTTCTCTGACAGAGGTAACCAATTTAAATTTTCATAAAGGGGGCAGTGATGTGTGTCTTTGCGAGACAGAGTCACCAATCTAGCAGTCCTCTGATTTAAAATATTATCTTTCTTTTCTTTTTTTTTTTTTTTTTTTTCTTCTCTGAGAGCTTCCTGGAGCAACACAACAGATTATCTCAGCATAATCAGACTAATACAAAACCCTCACTCCAAGAGGCACCGCGAGGAATTTCTAAGCCCAAGATGTGACGATGAATGGACGTTCTGAAGGGACTTAATTTACTGCTCATTTTCCTTTTTTTTTTTTTTAACGTGTGCTGTTGTGTTTTGTAGCCTCAGAATACTGCAAGCCGTATTAAAGGGCCAACTATCACACGGAGTGCATGTAAGAGAAAAGGATGTACGCTCTCCACATGGGCTGGTCTCCCAGATCACTCTCCAAGAGAGAAGTCTGGCTCCCAGTTGGTGGTTCCTTACGTTCTAATAAAATGCCACCAGTACTGGGTTGGGGATGGTGTGGTGCTGTGGAAGAATTGCCCTTTGGGCAGCAGGAGCTCTAAGAAGGGTTGCAAGGCAGATGGGACCTCCTGTACCGGGAAGCTGGAGGACGCTAAAGACCGGGATAACATCTGTGGTGGCCCTGACCTGGAGAAACGAGGGTTGCCACAGCTCCCTGTCATGGTGATTCGGGTCTTAAAGGGCTGGTCCCCTGTGGATTTGGGACCTGAGGGTGCCACACATGAATCTAAAGAAAAAGAATGCATCTCAAGTCAACGGGGACTCCTGCCTCTCCAGTGCAGATGGGACACTGAAATACTGTTTTCCCTGGCAGGGACATGGTTCAAAGCAACTGAGATGCAAAGAAGGAGACCCCTATCCCCACCTTGGCTGAGAGAACTGTGCCCCAGCCCCTTTCTTTGCATGCTTCAGAGCCCCAAATCCCCACCCCACCCAAATATATGGATGGACATCAACCCCCATCAGCAAGTTACCTACGCCTTAGTCCGGCTTCACCCAAGCACAAGCATCCCCCTCCTTTCCTCTTTCATCCCAGCACCTTCTGCAAACCCCAGGCAAGCGGAGAGCCCCGGGGAATTTGGGGAAGGAGCCATGAGAAGAACACGGGAGCACGGTGACCACTGGGATGCGCTGGGGACCCCTGAGCTTTGCCTGCAGCCTCATCGAGCTGTTCCGATATGTGCTGCGACACTGAGAAAGACAGTCTTCTGCAAACCTCCAGGCCAGGTGCCAGCTCCCTTCCCTTTGAAGGCTCGCTCGGGGATGTGAATTTTCTCCAAGGGGAGGAGGCGAGCTAGTTACAGAGACAGCCTGTCATCCATCTTGAAGAAAATACTCCTCTCTGTTGCACCTATCCTAGAAAGGTGGCAATCAGCATCCCGCAAGCTCAGGATCAGGCCCAGGGAAAAGCTTTGACTCATTTGTTTACCAGCTCAGGTTTCCTGGAGCTAATTAATGAGCCAAGCTGGTACCCTGCAACAGGTATCGATGACAGGGGATTTCCTACACTTGAGCTACGGGAAAAGGTGAATTTGGATCTACGAGCACAGTGCTTCCCCCTCTCCCTCCTAAAAAAAGAGGGAAAGAAAAGCCATCTGCAGCCACACAGGCACCACGGGAAGCCCCTCCATTATCTTCCTCCCCAGGAGCAATGATGGGGCACGATCCCTGCTGGAAGGTACTCCGGGCTGACTCCCAGGAGCAGAGCGCTTGGGCATCCCATTCCCCACTTGTAGGGAGCAAGGGTTCGTACGCAGCCCCCGAGCAAGCCCTTGGGGCTGGGGGCTGCTCCCCAGCTCCTGGGCATGGGGGGCGAGCAGAGCTGCACATGCCGCTTGCCCTCCCAGGGAGAGCCTGTGGCAGCCCAGCTAGCCTCTGCTGTCACAGGGATGCTGAGGTCGGGGAGAAGTGGGGCGGATAAAACATGCGGGGGAGTATGGTAAAAAAAACATGGAGGGAGGGGGGCGAAAAGCCCATGGGAAGGTGACGCTCGCAGAGTGGGGAATAAACCCCGTGGGCGG
>NW_008795557.1:1590860-1593818 GCF_000699145.1 Aptenodytes forsteri
AGCGGCAGGAGCTAGGGGGGGGTTAGGGGGGGGACCCTGACACTATGAGATGCCCTCCCCCTTTCCCAGCCTCTCCCGCCCGGGGTTGCAGCGGGGACGGCCCCGATGGTATGGGGAAGGAAGGAGTGTGTGTGCGTGGGGGTGTCGCTAAGTTTGGGGTGCTTGCAAAAGGGGGCTGTGTAAGGGGTGGGCAGGGGGTGCTGAAAGGGAGGGAAGGGCTCTGTGTGTGTCCCCCCCAGACCACCTGCGGGGCGGAGGGCAATGCAGGTCTCGCTGGGGTGGCGGAGCAGTGGGATGGGGGGGGCGCTCCCTCCACCCCAGAGGCTGCCTTTGGCTGCTCCTTGGGGATGTCACTAGGGTTCAGGAGTGTCCCCACACACACACACACTTCCCAGCCCGGGTATGGGGTCTGGCACACTTCTCCTGCCTCAGTTTCCCCCATGTAAGGGGAATAGGGGTACAGACCCTTCATTAACGGAAAACCACCCCACTTTGCAGCCAGTCCTTCCCTGAGCCTGCCCACCTTTGCTGGTCAATTATGAGGGGCTCCAAGCCCCTATCCCTTCACCCAGGGCTCTGCAACGCAATCCCAAGTGCTATGAAAAGGGCGAGGAACCCTGCTCCTGCCCTGTCTCTGCCCTGCTCCTTCCTTGCCTCTGCCCTGCCCCTGCCCTGTTTCTGCCCGGCCTTCCCCTTCACCCTCCACAGCAGAAGGGATGCTGCACCCTGACCCCACTACAACACGCGGAGCAGAGCATGGGGGTCCCCTGGTTCCCCCCCCAGCACCCCCGCGCTCCCCATGCCCCTCTGCTGCAGCTGAGACACACCAGGTGGGGCGTCCTGCCTGCTCAGCCCCCTGCCTGTCCCCTGGCCCCTGCCTGGCTCATCCCCGTGGCCACCCTGTCCCCTGGCAGTGCGGCTTGGCTGAGAGCTGGTGCAATTCCTCAGCACCCTCCAAGGGTAAAAACCTCGCCCGCTCTGCCCTGAGACCTCCCTCCTCTTCTTCCGCGAGGTCTTGAGCACAGTAACGACTGCGGGACCCAGGTTAATGAGTCATTAATTAATTAGGGACCCACTTAATATGCACGGGGAGTTGTTTGTTTCCTTTAGCAGCCCGGGCTTTGGATGAGATCCCAGCTCTGCGAAGCCTCCAGCCTCGTCTCCCAGCTGATAATAGATAATACAGATATTTTAGCACCAGCCAAAGCAGAGTCATCATCATTAATACACAGTCCTCCCTGCTACGCGGCGGAGGTCGCCAGTCAGCTCCGCGGAGTGCTGGGAGCTCGTCCCTCCTGGCTTTCCTTAGGTTTTGCACAGCCAGGCCAGAGCAAACCTATAGCTAATCAACAGGTAAAGGGGCCAGGGAGGTGCACCCTGCACCCTGACCAAACCCCTGGCACCCTCCCAGGGAGCACTGGTTTTCGAGGCGTTGTGATTTTCGCTCTGCCGCGCAGGCAGGTTTTGGCATCTGTCAAAGTAGCTTCGCTCTTCCTCACCCCTTCCCCTCCTCCTCCTCCTCCCTCAGCCATCAGCTGTCAGCTGGCCCTGGCGCTCGCCAGACCCAGTGCTGGAGCTGGATTGAGCCTGAGCCCTGGAAAGCCCCAGATCCAAAGGGATGGGGTGGTCAGGGATGGAGGGGGGGGGTGGTGTCTTTTTGCCCTCCATCCCTTTGACCTTGCCTTGGTACTCCCCTCCCCACCACCTTCTCTCTGTGCAACTAATTCACATGGGTTGTTTCCTTGGCCAGGGCAGGATCAGGGACACGAGCATGAGTCACAACCGAAGGTACCTTGCAGAGTTGATCTGCAACCCGTGCCTTCGATTGCAGGGGACAGATGCCTTCTCTCAGCCAGGAACCAGGGCACAACCAGGCTGAAAAGTCCCTTCGAAACCCCTACGTGCTCCCCTCCATCCCGCTTTTCCTTCCAGCCTTGGCAGAGCCATGGCTGAAATACCTCTCTGTGAAAGTCTGAAGATGCATTAACAGCCACCCTCCATCAGCGAATGTCAGGCCGTGAAAGGGAAGGGGGCGGTGGGGGAAGAGGGAGAGACAAATTTTGCGATTCATTCCCACACAGGGTGATTCAGAACAAGATGCTTTGTAATTACGCATCCCTGATGGAGACTCCTTCTCTCCACCCCCCCCTCCCAAAGAAAAGCTAAGCCATGCCTGGGTGCCAGCATCCCCCAGGAGCCCAGCTCCAGGAGCAGCGTGTGTGCGTGTGTCTGTGTGTCTGTGCCATACTCTGATCTCTACATAGGCTAAAGACTAATTTTCTCCTACAGTGTGAAGCAAAGTGCTGATAAATGGCATTTGGGGGGGGGACATTAGGAGCTCATTGCCTCCCCAGCCATTGCCTCCAGCCCTGGGAAGGTGCTACATGAGTCGCAAAGCAAGCAAGGACCCCCCCCCCAAAACTCTCCAAGGAAAAGGAGGAAGGCAAGGAGCTGGGACGGGGACAGATTCATGCCCGGGGCAGGCAGCTCCCTATCCCTCTGAGACTTTGTTTGCCAACATTGTAGGCTGAGGAGTCCCGGACCCCAGGGCTGCCCACGAAGGCACCGTGGCTTCGCAGCACTTTGCAGTTCAGCCCTGGCTGGCTCTGCAGCTCTCCTGTCGCGATCCCCTGCTCCCCTTCCCTTGCCTGGCTGCCTTCTCCCCAGGAACAACCCAGTCTCCAGGTCCTTTTCGCAGGACACGAGTGCTTTTCCCCCTCTGCATCCTGCAGACATCAATATTTTCCACAGCCTCTTGATGTTTGCCCACAGGACCCGCATGCACGAAAGTTAAAACTTCCCGTGGCAGGGAGCAATTATGGTCTATCAGTCCAAATTGCAGAGCAGAGGGGATGAAAACATCCTCTGGGTTCTGTTTCCAGGGGCAAAAGCAGAGGAGCGGATGCCCACCGCTGCCCCCATCCCTGCCTCCCCTGGGGATGGAGAGAGACACCCCCC
>NW_008795557.1:1593926-1594835 GCF_000699145.1 Aptenodytes forsteri
CCTTTGTCAAATTCCAAATGGAAAACAGCAACATATCCAGGGGTAACCAGCCCAACATTGGGCAGCGCGTGAAGTCCAAAAGGATGGCAGAGGTCTCTCCCCCTCCGCTCCCTCCACTCTTGCCTCTACATATATATATACATACACACTTTTATATATATATATATGTATATATTAAACGGAAAAGGGAAAAAAAAATTCCTAAAAGAAATGGGGGTGGGGAGGGAGAGGAAGGGAGAACCTTTGGTGTCTCTGCAGACAGGCAGGTGGAGGAGAAAAGCTGAAAATAATTAAGCCGTTTTTTGAGGAATCCTTAGGAGAGGGGAAAAACGCAGTTAAAAGCCAGTAAATCATTAGATCCAAACAGACAATCAAGTCTTCTCCTTTAAAAAAAATATACAGCAGGGTTCAGAGTAGCTTTCCCAGCAGCGAAGAGCGAGAATGTTTAAAATCCACTCGTCTGCTTTTCTTTCCTTCTCTCTCTTCTCCCCCCACTTTTTTTTTTTTTTTAAATTCTGCTTCTGAATCTCTCTGTGAAACTAGATCCAGTCTTTGTAGCCAGGGGCTGCATTAAGGATTACATCAGGCTTTTATAAGCTTTCCAGATCACACATTAGATAGAGAGAGAGAGAGGGAGAGAGAGGGAGGGAGGGAGGGAGGGATAGGAGGGAGGGATAAAATGCACACACACATACACACGCACACGCACAGATCGGAGCTTTGTAAAACAGGCAGCTATAGGCAAGGACCCTAACTGCCACGGTATCACATCGGGCATGCTCCGCTAGCCTATAGGAGGAGAGGAAGGATGGATGGATGGATGGATGGATGGATGGATGGATGGATGGATGGATGGATGGAGCAGAGGAGCCATGGATGGATGGATGGATGGATGGATGGATGGATGGA
>NW_008795557.1:1595243-1617985 GCF_000699145.1 Aptenodytes forsteri
CCCCCCCCCCCCCCCCCCCCAGCTCCTTGCTCCATCAACCCACACATATATGGGGGGGGGTATCACACCAATGCAACACCGCAGGGTGGCAGGGGAATGAGGGGGCAGTTTGAGCAGATGGAGGAGGAGGACATGGGCTGGGGTAAAAGGTACACGCTGCATCCCAGCAGCTTTGGGGTAAAGGTGCTGCCTCCGGGTTTACAGCCCGGGGAAGGTCCCTGGTAATGAGGAGCCTGCTGAGCAGAGAGAGGGGGGTGTGGGAAGGGGATGGAGGGGAGAGGGATAAGGCTGGAGAAGGGGGGAAGAGCAGGGGGACTTCAGCATCCTGCCAGACTTCAGGACCTGCCCCTTGTCTTTAACCCTTTCTACTCCACGAGAAGGAAACCAGCCCCTTTCCCTGACAAAACCACCTCCGTCTCTGCTCAGGGCTGCTGCCCCCCCATCAGTGGAGGGGCACAGACCTGCCCCAAGAGGCAGAGGTAAAAATCCCAGCTGCCCTCACCCTCTGTCCCTCTGCCTCAGGGAGGGTTAAGAGCACCCCATTCCTCCCCCCAGGGACTCTCCAGGGCAGCTCCATCCCCTTCCCTTGGCCTTCTTCCCCTTTACTCCCTTCCCTTCACCTCATCCAGCCCTTTTACTCCCGTTTCCACACCTCCGAACCTCTTTTACCCCAAAAAACTTCTGGGGGAAGGGGAAAAGGGAGAAAATTGTGCATTTAGGAGAGCTAAACAGCAAGCTCTGGCTGTGCTGGAGCGCAGCGAACCAGCCTCTCTCGTCCCCAGCCAGCACTGCAGCATTGCTGGCCAAAGGCATCTGTGACATCTCCAGTTAAGCAGGGACTGGAGCAAAGGGGCAGCTGGGGCTTGAAATTCTTGTTTTTAGCCGACAGGCGGCTATGCTGGATTAGCGCGGTGCATGCTCCGAATGGAAATCTCTCCCTTTCTCTCTCCAGCCTTTCAGGAGTTTGTTTGGCTGGTTTGTTTTCCTTCAAGAAGGCTTCCCTGCTCCTCCGAGTCCCCCAGGGTTTTCTTCTCCGCTTCTCTTTCTCCAGCCCTCGCAGGTGCAAGCAGGAGAGCGGAGAGCTTCGGTGGGAACCACAGGGTGCTTGGCAAAAGGAGCCCATGCAAAGCAGCAGGTCCTGCCCCTGTGAGTCCCATGGGGCAGCTCTGCTATGCTTTTGGGGTGGTAAGGGAAGTGGGGGGCGCTCACTTTCCTTGTCCTGTGGTTGGGGAGGTCAGACAGAGCAAGGTGCAGCTAGCATTTCTCCTGTGCTGTAGGGCAAAGAAGCTCAGCACAAAGAAAAAGTACCAGAAAGTGCCAAAAACTGACAAAACTAAACTCATTTCCAACCCCCACTGCTGCAATGGGGCATGATGGAAATCTCATCTTTGTGGGAATGGAGAACTGGGCTTGATGCAATCTCACTGCAGCCCATTTCTATGCAGTCCTAGGTAGAGAGGTCCATGAATCCCCAGACCCTCATTTAACAAGAGTGTAAACATGACCCGCACCTTAAAAACACAGAGAAGAGAGGTCTGATCTCCCCGTTTCTCACTGTGTGCCCTCCAGGGAGAACTGGGGGTGAGCTGCAACAGCGAACAGGCCATGTGAGGATTTGGGGTGTGCAATTAGCTGAAGTAACCAAATGCACTAAATCACCTGGTCACTTTGGTTTTGCACATCTGTGAAGTGATTAAGAGGAAATAACTTTACCATAATGCACAAGGATCTGTGAAACTCACTGCTGCAGGATACCTCCGAAGGCAAAGGAGTCCGTTTGCAGAGCAGGAGATGCTCCTAGCACATCAGGTCTCTCAAAGTCTGAGTTTGGGGAGACATATACCCTTCCTTCCATCCTGCTGACACAACCGAAACATGTAATCCCTGGGGAGAATGGCTTATTTTATACCGGTCTACCTCTAAGTCAACTGGTTTGACCAGTCTTTAGGTCATTGCCCATCCTGGCCCGCTCACGTGGTGAAGAAGGGCAGACCTTGGGTTCTCAAGCAAAACGGGGAGTATCATGCTGGAGAGCAGGCGCGGATGAGCAGCCATACCATGGAAAGGGATGGAGAAGTTGCATTAACGGGGTTTTTCCCCTCGCCAGTCTCCATAGTTCCCAAAGGTACCTCAAAAGGGAGTCACTGAGCACTGGGACACACTGAGATGTAAAGACACCTTTGCTTTGGTTGTTGTCCCCCCCGCTCCCCGTGTATGGACCTTGCTGGGACCATGCTGCCCAGCCCTGGGGCAGTACAGTTTATTTATGATACAGAAAGCCCTGCAACAGAGATCCCAGCCCCATTTTGCTTGAAACTAGGCAGATATAGCCAAAAAGCCTGAGCTCAACCCAAATTGGCAACCCCTGTCCCACCAGGATGTGGTACGAGGACTGCAGAGGTTACTCGGGGCAGATATGAGTGCCATCGGGACGTTGCAGTGTCATTGCTGGAGGAAAGAGAAGCAGACAAGACTAGCAAAAACAGGTTACAAGGCACAACAGCTTCTGGGACACACCATCCCCAGACCACCATGGTGGTGCTAATAAGGCCAACCCACCCCTCACACTTCTCAGGGAGGTGCTGGGTGGGTTTTATGACAAACATTGGCTTTGCTGTGCAAAAACACAACGAAGAGACAACGATTGTTCTCCTCTCCACTAGACTCTTGCTGCCTTTGCCCACGGTCCGTTTTCTGACTGGCCTTTGCAAATGGCAAGGCATGAGTTGGATCCATCTGTAACTCTCTGACTTCTCTCTGGCAAAGGAAAACAGCAAACTCAAGACAGATAAGCAATCCCTCTACCCTTACACACACTTTGAATTTAGACCGCTCGCCTATTGCACAGAAAATGTCTCTCGTTGTCAGAGGCGGAACTGGTCAAGATCAAAAAGGGGTGGGATGTGTCTATGGTTAAATGCAGCATCCCTGGGAATCTGCGAAGAGATTTTGGGAGAAGGAATAAGCTGCACACTTCAGGGGCCTAAACCGGTCTCAGACTACAAAGTACACGAGGGAGACATGAAATAGAGAGCAAAACATCTTCTATATCTGCCCAATTTTTTCACCTTCGTGTGAAGCACCTAAAACTGATGGAAATAGGCTGTTTGGGCCGGTAGTTGTTCAGAGCTGGTTTAGATTTGTTAACTCTGTCCTCCCACCTCCCACACTGTGAAGGTAGGCTTCTGGTCCCGTTGGGTTAATATATCTGCCCCTAAAATCTGATGGAAACATAATTGCAATCTAGAGAGACTGAGCCCAGTTTGTTGGAAGCGTCCCCTCCTGCCAGTGGCAGCCCCAGCCATCGGAGGTGTAAATGAGGATGGCAAGGAAAAAAAAAAAGGGAATTTCTGGACTTCCCAGGGGATCTGTTTGAAGAGGATAACTGCAAAGCAGGACAACCTGTAAGTAATCAGTTTGCTTCCCCTCCAGCAACAGATACCACTGTGTTTACATCTGTAACACCTTACATTGTGTCTGGCTAAAGAGCTGCTTGAAAATTTCCAATTTCCAGCCAGCCACATCCTTCTGCCGAAGGGTGACGTGGAATAACTCAGCTGGACACAGGGCTTGAAAGGGATTTTCCCATGCCTTTCTCTCACATGATTGCAGGCTTGTGGTTCCTACCTCACTTGTGTTGCTGTTGTCATCGATTTTTAAATTTTTTTAGTGAATTTTCATTCCTGTTACCAGTTGTGGTTTCTGCTGGCAGGGGCTGTTCAGGAGTGTTAATGCTCACATCATCACATGTCAAACCTAGCAATCGCAGCTTCTCCCAAGTGCAAGAGAGAAAACTCCTATTCCTCCTCACATGAGCTGTATTTATTAAGTGAAAGAATTGTCTGTGTTCAAGGAGTGCCTTTGCTCAAAGACCTCCATTCTTGGACAACATGCTGAGACTTGCCCTAGACCAGGAATTTAGCATTAAACCCATTTTATAGAGTTGTAAAGTGAGGCAAGGCAGCAGTTCCAGCTTCCCAAGTGACAGCGTGGAAAATCCTAACTCCAACCCTCTCCCCTAACGAGCCTGCTTTTCACACCAGGGCCAGGGGACAACTCCATGGAGCCCAAAAGAGGGGTTCTAGTGAGGGGGAACAAGCACCAGCACATACCTGGTCATGGCCAGTGATGGTGGCTGGAGCTTAGACGAGTGACTGCAATATTGGTGAGGAAGCCAAGTCATCACCAGGGTCCCAAAGCTCTTGGATCATCAGGGGAGAAGATAGCATGCCCCTCTGAAAGCTTTTGTGATGCTGGGTCTGGCAGCAGGAAGGAGTGATGGACCCCCAAGCCTAGATATTCACAGCACCTCTCTTCTTCCCCAGAGCTTTGCACTGATCCTGATCTTTCTTCTTCCCCCCTCCCTGCCTAAGAAGGGAAGGAGTGGGGAGGAGATGATGGTGAAGTCCTCCTGCTGCCTTCCCACTCCACACCGACCACACCGATTCACTGTGGCTCCAGCCCCCTTTCCCCCCTTCCCCATACCTCCTCCATGTGTCCATTCTCCCGACACGCGCACTCTTGTGGGGATCACAGGAGCTTTACACATCACTCTTGGCCGGAGTATGGAGGGAGATGAACCCCCCAGCCCTTCCTTTGCAACCTGCAGGCAACAACTCCTGCCCTGGTCCCCAGCCCTGGTCCCCCACCACCCAACAGAGATGCTGGGGTCTGAGTGTATCCCCCTTTGGCTCTGGGGATTTGAGTGTGGAGGGACGACTCTTACGAGATGGAGGGACACAACAACCCAGCTCGCCAAGGGGTGAGCTTCAGAGAGACCTTCCCTTTGCAAGGAAGAGGGGGAGAGGAAAAGGCCAAGTCATTATTTGTGAAAGTTTTTTCCCCCCAACTTGACCCTAATTCTGCAAACTCCCCCCTCCAGCCAGACCCACAGGGATGAATGAGACATCCTAAATACCCCAGGACACGTCAGTGAAAAATGTAAATCCTCCTTTTCCTGGTCTATCCCAGGGTTCTGTGAATTGGCACCCCCTTCCCACCTCTGTCCCAGTCTTGGGGCTTGCTTTCCAGACTTTTTGTGTTTTCAGTTCCCGGGTGTCCATGGAGAGCTTGGTAAGACATCGCAGAGTCATCTTCTGCAGACTCCTATGGCAAAGCCAAAAGCTGGTGGAGATCCAGGAACCAGAGGCTGACAACCCGTAGTCTGAGGATAAAAGCAAAGTGTACTTTTAGGGAGGGGATAAAAAAAGGAGATTATTTTAATGAGTAGGAAGTTGTTAAAACATTGAAGTTGTTTGTCTTACAGGGAGCTGCGTTGTACCCGCCTGCATTACGGTGGGGCACAGAGTGACGCTATTGCCAGTGAAGTCAAAACCGGAGCATCCCAAACGGTCACATAAAGGGAATCTCTCTACCAAAGTTCTCAGCTCTTCCTTATCCTTGTTTGGAAACTGTATTCACAAGAGGGAAAGTGCTGAACACCTAAAAATAGCAATGGTAATAATAATTACAACGTCTTTTCCCACAATAGCTGTTGGAAACTGCTAGCCACTTTTTTAAAACCTCGGTTAGCACAAAAGGTTTCTTTGGTGGTGTAAAAGCAGATTCATTTGCAGGGCTCGCCTTGCCTATGTGTTTCCCAAGCAGAGCTATAGATGGCAGTACGTAGTATTTACGGAGTTGTTTCCCCAAGTAAGTCTCCTTATTTTAGCAGAAAGCAAGAGAATTTCATTTCCTTGTAGTTACAACGCGCTCAGAGTGAGAACTCCTAAATAAATGGAGAAAGTGGAAGGACACAGCAAGAAAAGCCTCCTTGCCTGAGTACTGGCAAATGGAGCTTGACATGTAAAATACCTCTGTGTTGTACAGGATTGTCTATCCCCTTTCACAGGGATGATACCTAGAGAGTTGAATATTTCCATACTGGAAAAAAGTTTAAGATATCTCAATTGGCTGTCACAAAAGCCTGAAATAAACTCAAAATCCCAGGGCCGCTTTCACAAACCGGCAGTTAAACATGGCATATGAATTTAATTCAAGCCAGTCAAAATACTTTATTTTATTTCAGCTTATATTTTTGCTTTGTTATTGCTTTCCTATCACTAGGTTAGCTTTCAAAATTCAAAATAATTTTAAAGTAATAATGTTTTGTCACAGAAATACCAACACTCCTTTTCCCCTTCTTATAGTAAACCACTCCTTTTCCACAAACTGAAGTCTAATTTCAATGAACTGACACTACTAGCCCACAAAGAGAGGGAAGAACTATAATGAAGAAATATGCAGCTTGTTGCAAGTTTCTTTCTCTTCCTGCCAGGTATTTGGTGCATCGAAGCTACACGGTGAAGGGACTTTATTAATTGGAGCTTAGCATAAAGAGACTCTTAAGCTTCCTGAGTACCCGAGTACCGGTTTTGCATTAGATCTGCTAATGCCTGTGACAGAGTTGGCATAAACTCACATATTCTCCACCCTTGCAGCAGAAGCAATGACCCTTACACCTGAAGTAAAATTAAAAAAACTTTGAAATGGAGAAAAAAAAGTCTCCTGCAGGAACACTCCCTCCTTCCACATTTAAAATGCCCCGTAGCAATGAGCCCACTAAAAGGTGGCACCTCCAACAGTCGTTTCTAAATAATCCCAGCTAGCAAATGACCAAACCTGTAGATCATCTTCTTGCCCCCGTGTTCCCAGCACCCAGGGACTACATCTCAGTTGGTTTACATACAAGGATCCAAGGCAGCTTTTCACCGATGTCAGAAAAGATAAGCAAAACAAATCTCCAAAAGTTCACACAATGGTGTGTTTCCAGCCTCATTTTGCACATTCAGGCAATTCAAATCATCTCCCAAGTCTAATTCTCGCAAGGCCAAGTGCTTCCAGGCTACCACAGAAGCTCATGGAGTTGGAGAGTGCTCAGCACCTTTTAGGATCTGTTCCTTTTATGCTCACATGAATGAAAATCTGTGGTTTTCCCGTAGCTGTTTTTGACCTAAGCATATTTTCTATGTGCTAAAATCAAAGGCTGGTCCCGTAACTGTATAGCTTATTTCACCTGAGCAAATCTTCTATATGCTGTAATACAGGGTTGATCCCATAACGTATAGCTTATTGGACTTACCTTGGAAGTCCTTCAACAGAAGGTGGGATTAATCCTGAATAAGGGAAGGAAAAAAAAAAAGGCCTTAAGACTAAATAAAGCATTCACCCAAACTCAGCCCTGTAAACTTTGTGTTAGTTTTTTTTTTTCCCTCAGATGTAATTACAATGTATGCTGGGACACGTCTGTTTATGATAATGGAGAAGCCATTTATCAGACAGCTTATCACTGCCTCCTGCCATAAATCACCGAGATCAGCTGGAGCAAGCCTGGCTGTTGAGCCATTTGGTACCCGCATACAATTCACTCCTCGATGCTACATGTGTTCATAAATACTCTGCAGAGGCTTCCAGCAAAGTTCAAAACTTCCGCAGGTGAAATGCTATTTCTAAATGCAATGACCTGTGATCTATTTTACTTTTTTATGGCGACACATTATTTTAGAATTTGTCCACTCCCCTCATTGATTTTTCTAGGGCTTTCATTTCAGAGACCGGCTGTTCGCATTTGGCAGTGCCCTCTTTTATTAGCAGTGCCACAGCAGCCAAATTCTTCAGTCCCACAACACCTCTCTAGAGCAAGGCAATTCCTACGTGCCACACCAGCAAGGGAGAACGGCAGCACGTGGTGAATAAATGCTTTGCCCCAGGTCATATGGGAAGTCTGTGGCAGAGGAGGCAACTGAACCCAGATTTTCCCAGGCTCACTTTGACCATGAACAGTCGTGAGAATTATTGCGATTGAATTTTTTACCCTCCTTTTCCCCAGAAACATGCCACGATGCTGCATGAGCCCTTCTCTGCTTTCTCTGTATTACCATCCTAAAATTTTAAGATTATTCCCTTTGAACAGAGTTCAGCAACAGTTTTGTTGGTGCTCTTCTAGGGAAGACTTTTCTCCCTTCTCACAGCTGTTTCCTTTAATCTGAAAATAAGTCACTTCAGACAGAAAGAACATGTTTTTCTCCCTCTGTGTGTTGAACATAACATCGTGACTTGTGCATAATGCCTGTTTCAATTACGAGGAACTTTCTTCTGTCCTGTTAAACGTAAACCTCTCTGAAATCCATAGGTACTCGGGGACAGAACAAGAGAACAAAATTAAATGTTTAAATAAGCTTAAGGGACACAGTCAAGTAATATTAAGCTCAAAATATACAAGCAATGCAACTGTTATATGGGGTTCTCTTTTCTATTTTTTTTTTCTTTTCTCCTTCTTATTTTGAATGACCCTCAAGTTTGGTACTTCTAGAAATGAATGCAACTGCATGGGGTTCTTTTCTATTTTTTTTTTTTCTTTTCCTTCTTATTTTGAATGACCCTCAAGTTTGGTACTTCTAGAAATGAATGCAACTGCTGCAGTTTGAGTGAAACTTAACTCATTATTTTTATTATGTACTTTAATGGAAAGCAAGACCATTTGCACTCAAGGACCTTCACCCTCTTCCCGGCATTTCCCACTCCACCCAAGGGAGACCACAGACT
Source organism: Aptenodytes forsteri (assembly GCF_000699145.1). Classification (NCBI taxonomy): domain Eukaryota; kingdom Metazoa; phylum Chordata; class Aves; order Sphenisciformes; family Spheniscidae; genus Aptenodytes; species Aptenodytes forsteri. Next base: position 1,603,788 of record NW_008795557.1, read on the forward strand.
CTAGAAACCGTCTCCCCCTCTGGTTAGAGAGGTGGTTTGGGTTTAGATGCAGCCTTTGGAGGTTGCTGGAAAATTTGGAACACAATCCGAGAGGCACATAAGAACCACTGATGTACCATTTATGCAGGGAAAAGCTGCTTATCTGCTTTGGAAAACACAGGCCTAAGGAGATTAAGACAGAGAGAACAATCGTGGTCCAGAAGCATGGGGATGGAGCAGGTGACCCCGGGGCCATTTCCAGTCCGGACTCACCTTGATTAGGCTTGCCAACACAACCTAAAAGCCCATGTGCTGATTGCATTTGTCCTTTCCCTCTTCGTAAGTGACATTTGCTTTCCACATTTCCTTCAAAGAAGGCTGTGCTATTCAGAGACTCATTTAACATATAATGAACTATGTTTGTTTGCTTGTTTATTTGTTTTCTTTCTAATAAGAGTGCTTTTACATCAAGACCCACATTTAAAGTCAGATATTGCTAATTTCCTTCCCTGTCTTCCCATTCCTCACCGCACAAAAGTCTCACAGGACTACAGAGAATGCCTGAAGATGGGGACCAGGTCAACTGATGTAAATCTGGCATCAGCAGAACAGGCTGAAGCCCATGCTGAGGTATGCATTGGTGCTGGAGCCATGAGAAAGCAGAATAGACTTCATTTTAATTGTTTATTTGGAGCAAGGGGTGAGAAATATGCCCCATATCAAGGGACACACAAATCCTTCACATACTTTTGGCAGGCACAGGCTTAGTTTTCTGTGCTACCATTGTGTAGGCACATGGGCACACTCGTGTCTGGATGTTTTGTCCCAAGCACCACCCCAGTTTTCCTTCAACTCCTCCAGATTTTATCACTGACTCTAAAGCAACCCTGCCAGAGAAAGCCCAGGAGCTTGTAAAAGGGTTGGTGAAATGGGAATAAGGATCTCCAGGGATGTTAAAAGTCACAAAATCAGCAACTTCACAGGAGTGTAGAAATGACTTGAAATGGTTGGAAGAGACTGAGAACATCCTACTCAATACAGCTGCATGTTCTGTCCCTGAATCTGGTTTCTTTTTGTTTAGTGAGCTGATTTACTTCAAGCTGCATGGAAAACTCTTGGAAGTCACCATGCCTTTCCTGGTGTCGCTAAAATATTTGGTCCAATGGCACAACTGTAACCTTTTTATGTGCATGAGGGAGTGTGGAAGGCAGTCAATGGTGTCAAACACTGCACACTGTAAATGGTTTGGGGCGGAGACCTTATTTCTGCTCTGCCTTCCTTGAAGCTCTGCTGAAAGAGGGCATAGGCATGACAGAAATTCATATAATGTCTCGTGATTTTAATAATGCATAACTTGTCTCCTGGATTTACTGCTTTTCCCCAGGAGGGCTCAGAGCCTGTGTAATGATGTTGGCCATGACCTGTTGGTCACTGATGGAGATGTTGCTGAAGACAGAAGAGCGGAGGCCTGTGTCTTCAGAGCAGATATATTGCAGTGTAAACCTGATGGTCTGTGCTGCACAGCTAGAGAAAAAAATCCCACAATATGCAAAGAACTTCAGTGGCCTTGCAGTAGCAATGGTCCCACATGTGCACATGAATATGACCTTACCTTTGGGCAAATATGCTCATATTGGCATATAAGCCCTACACAGCTGGGAGGTGATGACGGGTTTGGTCTTAGACTTGTGCACTTTCCCCGTTTTCCAGCCTGGATGTCTCTCCCTTGACAGAGATTTAGACAAATCCATGAAGAGCAGATTCACCGGTGCTTATTAAAAAGGGTATCTCCATGTGACTTCCAGCACAGAAAGTGTGAAGCCTTCTGGCTACAGATAGCTGAGATCTCACACAGCCCTTCTTATGGCCTCAAGTTGCACCAGGAGAGGTTTAGATTGGACATGCGGAAAAATTTCTTTACTGAAAGAGTGGTTAAACATTGGAAGAGGCTGCCCAAGGAAGTGGTTGAGTCCCCATCCCTGGAGGTATTTAAAAGACGAGTAGATGAGGCACTTAGGGACATGGTTTAGTGGGCATGGTGGTGTTGGGTCGATGGTTGGACTCGATGATCTTAGAGGTCTTTTCCAACCTCAATGATTCTATGATTCTATGATTCTATGATTATGCAGAAGGAGAAACCACTGGCTCTAGCATTTACTTGCGAAGGACTGTCTTTTAAAAGGAAGGACTGATCACCGAAGCGGATGACAACCCAAATCAGCCTGAGCTCATAAGAGACTTTAAGCAAGCACAACACTATGCCACAAAACTGGTTTGGGTTGGGTTGTTTTTTTTAAGCAATTTCCCCAAGAATTTGGAACAATAGATTTTACACCAATTTTCAGTGTCACTCTTCATCAGAATGGTGCATATCTGCAAAGAGGAATCTTTCTTACCTGTTGAGTCAGATGCTTTCAAGCTAAGTATAACTGTGAAATACATGCAGAGTATTGGGCACCCAGTGGAAATGTCTCCAGCGCAGAAAAACACAGAGAAAATGCCAAACTAGTTAGTGATAAGCTGGTAGGGCCACAGCTGGTTCCCTCTCCCAGGCTGAGAGAGCCAGCACTCAGGACAGGGATGGTTGGAAGAGTCTCTGCAAGAGCGTGACCCTGTACCAAAAAGTTTACAGGGAAGCTGGCGGGGGCATGATTAGCTAATGTAAAAGGGACTGAGATTCTAGTAACAGTCTGTATTCTGGTCCTAACCATCTCTAGCTGCTTGTTCAAAGAAAAGAAACACAAAAATAGAAAGAAAAAAAAAAGCCAAATCAGACTAAGCCAGTTACATCTCCTGCCCCCAAGGAAGGAGGAAAAAGAGATTATTTTTCTTAAACTCCTTTGTTATTCTCACTGGGGGGGAAGCATGCATAGATGCTGTGATGGAGCCTGTTTTTTAGTTAAGTAAAGACGCTGTTGTTTCTCAGGCACGGTAGCACAGACAAATGAAGTTGCAGAAGGTGCTGCCGTACCCCTGCGGGCACCGTTCCAGAAGAAGCGCGTTCAGCCTACCAAATTACCCTGCTTCAAACCAAAACCCAGACTCCAGCGCTAACTGGATTTGATGTATTTGCAGCATAGATTTCGACAAAGTCAGTTCTGAATATTCCTCTTCCCAAAAATCAGAATAGAAAGGTATTGTCCAAAAGACATGTCTGCACGCATCTGAAGGATGCGTTACATCATGCTCTGTCCCCAGTTCTAGCAGAAAGCAAAGTCCAGACCTCCTGCTCAGCTGGCTTCACTGGTGCTGAGCTGGCTTTGCATAGCTGAGCAGAGACGAAAAGGTTCCTCTGGCTTAACTTCAGAGGCTCAGCTCAATTGAGGAGGCTATCAGTTGATGGTCATGATGCAGTAGAAGCCCAAGAAATGGTTCGCTATCTCTACAAGACTTACAGACCCATAGGATAACACCTGTTTGCCTGACAGCGGATGGAACTCTTCCATCGTTAGGGTCAGCTCTGTCTAATGCGTACTAGCCAGGACCTGGTTGTTGCAACCCAGTAGTAGCTGAGATTGGAAATCATCTGCAGTGCATCAAGTCAGGTACAAGGGACTGTGATCCCTCAGCTGAGACAAGCTCAGCAGCAGCTGCTCCTCACTTGGCTGGCAGAGCATCTTCCCTCTGGCTTCCCTGGAAGAGCAGCTTCTCATGGTCTCTGCTCCAGATTTGGGGACAACAATGACATCAGAGACCAGCCTTCAGCAAAGGGCAGTGCTGAACACTCCATGGTAGGTCTGAGAAGGGCAGAGATATATTAAGGTGGGAGTAGTAAGGGAAACCTGACATTCACCCCAGGTGGAGATTTTAGAAGAAGAGGCTGACGGAGAAAGGCATCGAGTTGGGGTTTCATTCATTCACACCCACCGTGGAAAACACAGTGAGCACCACTAATCCCCAACTGCTTAAATCTGTCCTATTATTATTATTGCTCTATTGTTATTTCTATTATGTATGTTACTTATTCTCAATTATATTAAAATGTTATCTGGAGATCTAGAGCAATTTCTGGACCCCCCTAGGCACAGATAGTGACATGCTATTTGTTAAACGGAGATGTGTGAATAAATGGGGTTTTTTTGCTCCCAATTCCGCAAGGTAAGCAAATAAATAAATAAGTTGGAGGCAGATCTGAAATGAAACTTAAAAAAAAAGAAAAGAAAATCGGCTAACTGAAAATGGAAAACAAACAAACAGACTAACAAGCCCAGCATATCTGATTTTAAATGAATGTTGTCTTCCACCTACAATGAATTTCTTCATGTTGTTTTCAAGCTTTATAATGTGTTTCCTCAGCACAGTAGGAAAAAATCTAAATGGAACATCATTTCAAATTAAAAGAAAATAAAAATAAAAAGGAATTATCTTCTTTAGGAGAAAATCAAAGTGAAATGTTTTGATTTTGCTTGCTTGTTTGTTTGTTTTTCTGCAGATGAACAAAAAATCAACCTCCTTGTCAAAAAGTTGTTTTCAAGCTTTATAATGTGTTTCCTCAGCACAGTAGGAAAAAATCTAAATGGAACATCATTTCAAATTAAAAGAAAATAAAAATAAAAAGGAATTATCTTCTTTAGGAGAAAATCAAAGTGAAATGTTTTGATTTTGCTTGCTTGTTTGTTTGTTTTTCTGCAGATGAACAAAAAATCAACCTCCTTGTCAAAAAATCATATGGAGTTTCTGTCGGTTTGGAATCTACCTTTTCCAACAAAATTCTTTCAGCTGGAAATTTTTGACTGGCTTATAGCAAGTCTCAAAATAAGCAGCTCTGTGTCTGGGAAGCTGGAAACGCAGACCTGTACTTCGGAATAGCAGTCCCCTTATCCTAGTCACAATTGTAAGTTTTAAGTCACTAGCAGAGCAAGATGGCATGTAATAAAGAAACCACTTGCTCTGAAATTGCCTAAAATCAGAGAAAAGTAACTTCTAGTGGGTTGCAAAATGCACCCAGTCGTAAATTCAGTGCTAACTTCTACACTTTAACAAATACTGTATGTTTCTGTAATTGTCAGACACATTGTAACTTTAGGGGTATGCATTATTCCAATGTGAATCCATGGATCCCGCAGTGTTCATTAATAATGTAGAGGAATAATTAAGTATTCAAGAATCTCTAATAGAGGAGTCATTGTCTGAAGTAGGAAATTAATCTTGTCAGAACTCTACTTTTAAACTTTCCGTGAAAGGATATTGGTACGCCTTTCTCACAAACATCTGTTCAGTGAGGGGCACTGGAGGATAGGAAACTTTCATGTCAACACCAAGGGGTAACACATGACAGTGAGAGAAAACTTTGATTTTTCTTATGCGTAGAGAAGTGCAGAGCCAAAGTTTTGAACAAGCCACCAACCATGGAATTCTTTACTGAACTTTAAGTATCTGAAAATGTAGGTATCTCATGAAAACTACTCACCAGGGGACCCTCTCTGGTCAATGGGAAGAAGCTGACCTCTCCCGGAGGGCAACTGTCCCACCTACCCTGTTGGTACGGGTTGAGTCATGATCAGGAAGAGCTGATCTCTCTCTGTTGCTCTCAAAACAGCTGAGACTAAGCCCCTGCCTGTAGCCAGTGTCATGTTAGGCAGGTGAGATGGATCCTGCCTCCCCTGTATATACCGTTTCTTGTTTCTACACAGTTCTGCTTTGGGTTTATTTCTTCCTTAAAGTGCCAAGAAGAGATGCCTGAAAAGGCAGCGTCTCCTGCAGTGGATCTGTTCCTACCTGGGTTTATTCACTTTGCTGATGAAAACAAACGTTTGCTCCTGTTACAAGTGCAAAATCCTCCCATTTTCTACTGAGCAAAGGCCAGATGAGCAATGTTTCCATATCTTTCTGAGGGCTGCCCTGACTGCCCATGAATGTTGCAAAGTGAGCCAGCAGAGATGGTCGCAGGCAGAGCTGGGAACATCCTCCATGGCATGGCAGGCTCAGGGGTGCCTGCTCACACCTGAAGGGTTGACCTGTGAGAAGCAGTCTTGACTTGGAGGCAAAGCTCATCTTCCCGCGCAGCATGGACAGAGCCTTTCACTTGCAATACCCTTTCCAGGTCTTTCAGGAGGAAAAAAAGAAAGAAACCTGAGTATAGAACTGTGGAGAGAGAATAGCTGTAATGTTTTCCAGTTGAGGGTTGCATCAGTGGAGCTGGGATAAGGGGTACCCAGGGGGACAACCTGTAAGAGGAGACCAAGGACAGGAGATAATCTGGTACCCTGAAAGGTAGTCAGCCTTAGAAAACTGGCAGAGGTTATCAGGAAGGAAGGCAAGGCAAGGCAAGGCAAGGCAAGGCAAGGCAAGGCAAGGAACACATTAATGTTGCACAAAATGGTGCCTGTGACACATCTGGCTGTCCGTGTGTACCCATGAGGGGTGTTATCTTGCTTCCTCCTTTGCTGCTTGCTGTGTGGTCTTACCAAATAGTCCACAAATGCGGATTCCCACTCTCATCTTCCTGACAGCCCTTTCCAGCTTCAGCTGAGCCCAGGAAGGCAGTTTAAATGGAGTTGGCCAACTAAAAGATGACCAAGACTGAAGACAATATCTCAGGATCCTCTGTGTTTTGACTGTAGAAACCAGCTTTCCACCTCATATCAAGTCCTCAGTGTTTTAGGTGCTGTATAAATATGATCCTCTGTTTTGACTGTAGAAACCAGCTTTCCACCTCATATCAAGTCCTCAGTGTTTTAGGTGCTCTATAAATATTTAAAGTCTGAGCACAAACCCAAAGATCACCCAGTCTTCTGTCAAGATGCAACAGGGGTCCTGCTCAAATTGTGAAAGCAGCAGACTGCAACCCTCATCTCCTTACTGAGGTATTTCCCATAAAATCCTTTAAAGTCTTTCATGGTCTTAGGGATCTTCAGTAGTCCAAGTCCTCAGTGTTTTAGGTGCTCTATAAATATTTAAAGTCTGAGCACAAACCCAAAGATCACCCAGTCTTCTGTCAAGATGCAACAGGGGTCCTGCTCAAATTGTGAAAGCAGCAGACTGCAACCCTCATCTCCTTACTGAGGTATTTCCCATAAAATCCTTTAAAGTCTTTCATGGTCTTAGGGATCTTCAGTAGTCCAAGAAAACAGGGCCAAAAAAATGATGGGGTTGCCTGCAGATCATTCTATCACTATTGCTGCCCAAGGGCCAATAAAAGACCGGGGTGAACCACCTCACAGGTTTTACTATCTCTGCCTGTAGCCATCAGCTGCGTGTTTGTGACCCACTGCAACACCGGCTGGTGTCAGTAAGGAAAAAAAAAAAAAGAAAAGAAAAAAAAAAGTCATCAGTCCCCAGATTTTTACTGCCAAGAGTTCAAATTTCTCCAGACAATAAATACGCACAAAACTCCACTGGTGTTAGCAACTGACAGGCTCAGGGAAGAGGATCAACCTCGCCCAAGCACTAGTTGAATCTAGACAGGTTACCGCTGCTACCACAGTAGCTCTGTTATTGATTTTCTAATGGGAACGCTTGTCTCCTGAGAAAGGCTCTTGTAGAGATAATAAGGCTGCTTAAAAAAATACAAAAATAAAAAATAATAATTGCCTCTCTGAGCCCTCATTTTATTTCACATTCAAAATCCAACTGCAGATCTTTCCGATAGCTAATAATTTAACGGTCATTTATGTACAGTTTAGGGTCCATTGTTAGCAACTTTGGAGCGAATAAGCCAATTAGATTACCTGGATCTTGCATTCATGTAAAACAAATATATATCAAAGCAATTAAATGTGCAGTTTAATCGTTCCCAAACTATGAAGAAGACAGTTGCCTGAAGGTCCCAGCTCTTTTCGTGCCTCCCGCTTCCAGCTCCTGACATCGATGTAGCAAGAGCCATTTGCTGTGTGGTTTTGGAAGCGCTTATTTAGCATGGCAAGATACGCAAGTGAATTATTGACCTCAGTATTTCCCAAGCAGGGAGGCTGCAGCCCTGAGGGGAGACAGGTCCCTGCAAGACGGTGAAGGCGGTAGCAAGGCAGGGAGCATTTTTGATTTCCAGCTAAGGCAAAGCAAAACCCTCGTTGCCCACATGCCCTTCTGCCCCACAAGGTTCAGTGTTCCCTCCCAGCCTTCTCCCACACAGATGATTTACCGCTGCTTAGCACTGCTAAGGGCTGGCATGTTTATATACTGACAGGCAGAGCATGGGAGACTGCAAAATATTTGAATTTTGAATCAGCAGTCGCTACTCTGAGAAATGAGGGGGTGATCTCAGGTGATCTCATCCACCCTCTGGCAGACACCCCAAAGGGAGATGAGTCCTGAGGAGGTTGTCTATTGCTTCTTGCTGACACATGGGTGATCCGCATAGATTTGGAGTCCTTCCATCCAGGGCTGCTCATAGCCCAGGGAGGCCACCATCCTCCTCCTGAGCAAACCCAGGACCATCTCTCTGTCCTCCTGCAGGGCCAGTAGACAGCTCTGCAGTATTTGGCACTGATTATTTATGAAATTTCCTCTAGCATGTAGCCACCCCGATTTAATGCTTCCTCTGCTGTGCCCTGGGCATCTATTTCCATTCTCATTACATGGCCAGAGGAATTGGTCCGGGTCAACATTATAACATCTCTTTATGCAAGGGTGGGTGGTTACCCTGACTGCCTGCTGATGTCTTATCTCCTAGTTGAATATGCACCAGCTCTGAGGGTTTCCTACTCAAATGCTTTTATCATTTTTTTTTGTTGCTCTGGTATTGCCAATCCTCAGCTCACTTTGGTCTGTCTCTCAGCCATGCTTGGACTTCCCAGGATTTAGCAGTATTGCAGGAGTTGCTTTGGAAAATAGCAATCGAAAGGGTTTCCCAAACGACTGCAGAAGTCTTTCCTGTTTTCCACTTCCATCTCAGTCTCCATCCAACCCCAGGTATCTCCTCATCTTCATTGCTAGAAGCTCTCTCCCTTGGCTGTCTACCACCTGTTTAGACATTTCTGCAGGCTGAGTAACAGGAGATAAAAAACACAGGGAAGGTTGCAAGCTTCCTCGAGGGAAGCACCCCATGGGAGAAGCCATGGTTTATGTCAGAGGAAGAACAACATATTCAACCAAGAGTATCCACTTTTCTAGCAAGAACAACTCATGCCATTGCTTGTGTCATGCAGTAACCATGCCTGGCTGCTCTTCTGCACAGGGCAGGGAGATGAAAGCACCTCCTGTATCAGATAAGGGATGATCTTTGGAGAGCTTCAGAGGTCAGAACATGCACCAACTGCATTGCAGGGAACTGGGGTCTCAAATTCAGATTATGGTGTTGTGATTCTTTTAGCGTAGGGTTCGCCTCACCTGTGGCTTCTCCCCAAGTGTCTCATCACAGCTGGATTCTCTAGTGGACAGAGGAAGACTGATACTTCCAGAGGGTGTTTTGTTCAATGCTGTAGACACTTACCTTGTGAACTGAGTCTTCATGCTCACGTGGTTAACTGGTGGGAAAAGCAGCCTGTACTCAGCCACAGAGCCCTCAGAAGGAAGATCTCAGATCCCTGGATATTTAAATGGGGCCATTTAAGGAACAAGGACAGACAAACAAGAGCCTATAGAGAAATAATAAAATTATACTTCTTTTTTTTTTAAGGGACTATCTAAACCAAGGATACTGTGAAATCTACTGGGGCATGGTTCACTGGTGGTCTTCTCCAATTCAGCCACAGAAAGTATTTTTTTCTTCCTGTGTATCTGTGTATGTGCAGTTGCAGTTGCAAATACTGCAGCCAGATCCTCCGTAGACACATTTCTGTTTTTCAGCTCTAATTCCTCTCCAGATGAAGCTAAGCCCTGCAACATTTCTGTTTTTTACTCATGGCATCTGCCCAGCTTTGCTCAGGACGTTAAAATGAGAGGTACCAAATCAAACCATCTTTCGCAGCAAAACCCAGGCAACAAGCAGCTTCTTGCAAGTCTTGCAAATCAAGTCCAAGTGACTGATTTTGGAACAGCATTATGTCAAGCTCTGTCCTATTTGTTCAAGGCTTTTAAGGAGCTGTCAACTTTCTTCCTTCTCTTTTGCACAGTCTTTCCAACATTGTAATTTCAGCTGAGCCTGGAAGCATGGAAATGCCAGGTAGCAGCATTAGCAATTGTATCACTGCAAGTGCAAAACTAGCAGTGCTCTCACCGCTGCACCAAGAGTAAGGAGTAGAGCATAAATATGACACAGACAGCAAATTTCAGCTTGGGGAAAATATTAAAAGAAATTAAAAAAAAAAAAACTTTGAGCCAGTATTTAAGGACTGGTCTTATTCTTGCACTTATGCAGATGATTCTAACTAACTGAAACACTTAAAATGCCTCTTTTTACTCTCCAGACAACATGTTCAAAGTCGGCTCCCCTGTATGTACCTGTTTACCAGCTGCAACACTTTTCAACCCAGGTTATTTGGATGCTTCCCTTCCAGCAGGAGGAAAAACAGCCTGAACCAGAGACCATTCCTTATGGACAGATACAGTTGGTGACCCATGCTGTAACAGCAATGATAACATGCATTTCCATAGCAGCTTTCACCCCGGGGTCTTCAGAGAGTAAGCTTGTATTTCAGTGCTAACCTCTCTGCTTGTATTCACTGAAATTATCAATTGTCTCCTGTGTGAAAAGAGCTCATAGGAATGACTGTAGGCTTGGGTAGCAAACCTTGACGCACACGCTACAGTCTGATTAGGATTCACAAGCCCTGTCACCTGGGGCCCTTCCAGCTCAGGGGAGATAAGGTGGTTTAGTAGAACCTGAAAGATCCCGTGTTCAGGAGCCTGTTCTGCAACTGATATGGGGAACAATCACTTCCTTGCTGCTTTTCCCTTTGGCAAACTGGGAGGTGGATGCCAGCTTCCTCTGCAAAGGTGCTTTGAGAGGCAAGAGCAAAATGTGCTGTATGAAAGCTCGATGCTAGTATTTGTGTTACATCGTTTCTAGGAAGGGCTTGAGATCTAGGCCATTAGCTGGTGGGAGTTTGGGGGTGTGCCCTATACTCAGCACTGGTGAGCCACACCTGGAGTACTGTGTCCAGTTCTGGGCTGCCTAGTACAAGAGAGACTGGAGAGAGTCCATCAAGGACCATGAAGATGATGAATGGACTGGACCATCTTTCCCGTGAGGAAAGGCTGAGAGAGCTGGAACTGTTCAGCCTGGAGAACAGAAGGCTCAGGGGGATCTTATTAATGCATATAAATACCTGAAGGAAGGCTGCAAAGAGGACAGAGCCAGGCTCTTTTCAGTGGTTCGCAGTGCCAGGCCAAGAGGCAATGGGCATAAACTGAAACACGAGAGGTTCCTTCTGAACACCAGGAAACACTGTTTTATTGTGAGAGTGATTGAGCACTGGCACAGGTTGCTTAGGGAGTTTGTGAAGTCTCCATCCTTGGTGACATTCAAAAGATGTCTGGACACGGTCCTGGACAAGTGCCTCTAGGTGGCCCTGCTTGATCAGGGGGGTTGGACCAGATGACCTCCAGAGGTCCCTTCCAACCTCAACCATTCTGTGATTCTGTGATTCTACGTGTCACTTACACAAGTGTAAATCAGGGGCAGAACTACAGTTCAGTCTTATTCTCAAGTGCCATCTCACAGCACTCAGCATTAGGAGTGTTACCCATGGGTTTTTATTACACTGAGAATCATGTAACAAGTCAAAATACAGGTCAGTTAAAAACAACGTGAAACTTGGCAAGCACTTTATTAACTGTTACTCTCTGGCTTCAAGATGATTTGAGGATTTACTAAGTGTGTTAAGGAGTTTTCCCATCAAGGTCGGTGGCAGGAATCTGGTGCAAAGTGGTAATAACCACAAGGTGTTTGCATTTTCTGGCCTACAGATCAATGAGTTTGGGTCTACTTCGTGCTGTGGGGATAGTAGCATTGCAAAAAAACCCTAATAATAAGCATGGAGGGTTTTTTTTTTACTTTTTTTTTTTCCTCCAGACAGGAAAATGTATGAATCCTGTAATGAAACAGGACTGTTTTCTCCAAGGCAGGCTATGGAAAGTGAAAGACAGACTCCATCCTGATGGCATAGTATATGTACAGCACCTAGTTCCATGGGTGGAGTGGTCCCCAGATGCTGTCCTTCATCTTTGCAAAGTCCCTGTGGTTATGAACGTCCATGAAGTCTGAAGCATGTGCCCTACCATCACCTGGTTGAGTTTTAATACTGGAAAGACCTAGCTGGATCCTACTCCTATTGGAGAATCTGTGGAAAAACATTCCCAGAACTGGACATTGAGGCTTTTTACCAGTGCTAAGAAATACTTTTCCAAACAGAGGTGTGTGATGATACATGTTTCAGGGTCCAATTCAACTCAGCTAACCTAGTTATCTAAGACTAAGCCATCTAGCCAATGCTAAGACAGGCGGACACTTTCGTTAGATGGTTGATCACCTTATTTAGACATTTATCATGGGATGGGATTATGCACATATAGAGGAACTATTTGCAAGTATTTCCATTAGCTGACTTGTAGACAACTTGCCTGGGATCCACCCATCTAATTTTAGCTGTCCATATTTAGTATTTCCATCAAATGCCCATTGTAGTAATGGAGAACTAGTCAATGAATTCAGTGAGGGTAGGGATCTGATTCATCAAACCTGAGAGAGGCACCTTCTTTAGGATAAAACAAATCTTGTCCTGTACTTCATCAATGCCACTGACTCACTCTCCTCTGAGAAGAAAGGGAGCCTGGGATGAATAGTTCAGTAGTCACTTCCCTTGTGGAAGCCCACAGACAGTGGGACAAATCCCATCCCTAAAGATAAATAAGATGCATACCATCCTAAATGTATGAGGTGAGGTCAATCTTCACTACGTGGCCACAGAGATGTTACCAATCTGGTATCCAGATACGCTAAAGCACTTGTCCTCCTGCTGTAGTTGCAAAGCATTCCTGTTGCAAAGGCAATAATGCCCCTGACAGTGAGAACTGTAACCACTACTGCTGAATGCAATTGTGGAAAAGATTTTGGGGAAGCTTTATAATGGTCTATCTGCCTCAGACCTCTTGGACTTTTGGAAGTCAAGTTATAAACATAGAAATTAAATTGAAGCATACCCCAGACCTGTCTTGATTCCACACTGGCTTCTGGAGAGAATTGGGAAGTCTGATTTGACCTACATGTTACACATCTTTAAAATGTTAGATGTCATTCTTATGTGTCCACCATCACAACAGGGAGATGAACATGAGTTGAATAACCCATCCAAGTGGAAGAGGGAAGAAGGTTGGTATCAGAGACTCCCTTCCGTGCACAGCGTTTTTATGGCCCAGATTATCTTGCATCTGTGGACCTGTCAGACCTGCCGCAAAGCTCACCAGCTTGACGTGGGTTGGCACATCAGCCAGGCATGGGGCTCTCATGTGAGTTTCTTGTTTTCTTGTTCCTCTGATTTACTCCAGGGTCACACATGGCTTGGCTAGATGCTGTTTTTTATTTCTGCCTGCACATCCAGATATATCTATATTAATTGTTCTTCTCAGGCTTTCGCTACTTCTTCTTTAGTAGAAAAATATAACTCAACCAATGATGAATTCTTGGTTCATGCCCACAAATCAAGACTGTGAACTCAACCCTGGATTATTACTGTTTGTTTACAGATGATCAGTTGGAAAGTTGGAGAGGCACTCAAGTACTGCTGCCAGCAATATGTTGAGGAGCTCCACTGCCTTTCAGTGACGCTTCCAACCCCACTTGTAATCTGTCAGGGTGCCTACAAGGAAAAGCATCTGGCTCAACCTCAGCCTAGCAAGACTGAACACATCCTGGCTTTAAAAAAAAAAAAAAAGAAACTTGAGAAACTCCCTTTGTCACTAATTCTTTAGAAACTTCCTTTGTCACTGTGTACCAAGGACTTTCTTGCATCTGCTGTTTATTGCAAACACTAATCCATAGGCTCACCCCTGGATTTAACACTACCTGTAAAACCACTTCATCAAACTGGTCACCTACAGACTTCCTTCAGTGAGTAAGAGTACCTAAGAGGAAAAGAAAAGAATAAGGAACCAATACAAACACGTTGCTATGGAGAAAATTAATAGAATGATCATCATGCATAGCATGATTTAAAAAGCATAAAAAGATTTAAATGAAGGGAAAAAAAATGTGGGGAAAGTTTGAAACAGATTCAATATTTGAATTAACGTCAGATGTGAATTCTTTTCGTCAGAGGAGATGAAACTGAACTCCTTTTTTTTCCTTTTCCTTTTATCTTTCTCCTCCTCTCTTTCCCTTTTCTTTTTTTTTTTTTTTTTTT
>NW_008795557.1:1617995-1625982 GCF_000699145.1 Aptenodytes forsteri
TAGTAGTCCAAAATAGTAAGAGTGGGAAAAGTAAACTGGCAGGTATTAATTAGCTGGACGGGTAGCAAAAGTAAAAACTGCACAGCTCCATACTCTGGAAATTTTGGAGGTGAGAGGGAGGGGGCAATTCACATTTAAATATTTAACCCATTCAGTGATTTTTTTCATCAACTTTCTTATTCAGTTAGAGGACAGAAAGATGGATATTGCTTGCATCCTTCTCTAATTAATTTCTTGTCTTGAATGACTTCTGACTTCTGCACCAAAACCACCAGCGTTTCCGCTATGAACATAGAGCCAACTTTGGGAACTAGTTATTGAAGTGTTAAACACACCTTGGGCTTCTCTCTGTGTGTCCCACCTTCTCATATCTTCTGCTAAGGTCAGAGGAAGCTTGGGCATGCTCTGCATATCCTAAATCCTGCCACAGCAAAGGGATCTTATTCTTCCCCTTTGATCCCCCCAGGCTGTAAGAGTCTGTGCTCTAACTTTTATGTCCCACTGCCTTACTTCCCCCTGCATGATGCTATTCCTGTGCCTGAATGCCTTTGAAAAACAGGGCTTTGTGATACAGGCAGGAACACAGAAAATTAGGTTACTGTTTAACTCCCATTTCCTTTCACTACATTTAAAGACCGTAAGCTGGTTTTGCTCATTCATAAACCCACCAAGATATCTTTTTAAATACTCATGAAAACCTGACCCTTACTCTCTGTGTCTTTCACTGTACAAATGCAAAGAATTTCAAAGCCACTCTCATCTACCTGATACGAGAAGTAGGGTCTATTGAAGGGGTCAAGCGTCAGTTCCTTGCCATTGCTGGTGGCAAGTGTTTTCCCATAGACCCACGGCATGTCATAGACATCCTGCTCAATGTACATCCACCAGGTCTACACAACTGGAACATTACTGGGTAAGTATCTTCCCAAGACAGTTTCAAAAGCCACAAATCGTCTGGTTTTCTACATTTCCGGTAGAGAAGACAAGAGAAAGGTCAGTTTTTTCCTTACACAGTCCCATCACTGTGTCTGACCTTTTGGGGGAGCAGGAGAAGTCAAGCCTCTATGACCTTTTCAGTTCTTGTTTTTCCTCCTGAGACTGCCAAACAGGAATTCAGATGTCAGGCTCCTCCAGAGAACAACCAAGAGCAGGAGCTGAATCTTGTACTATAAACACATGGATACTACCCTGGCTGAAGGCTATGCACTCTGTGATCAAACACCATGTCATCTGCTGTAACCCTCAATTAGAAACGATCTGGGGTCATTGTTGATCAAAAGCTAGGCTTGAAGAAGGAACCAGAAGAATATAGGTCAACAACACAGAGGGCTGATTGCCTCAAAATGATAACCAGATTATTATTTTGTTAATTTCTCAGGAGACATAATTGTGGAGGTCACCTTCTTTCAGCAATGTGTCTTCTCAACGTGTCAAAACGATTTCTGGTATTCTCTGTGGCATTGCCACCAAGGTTAATTTAGTGCCATAAGCCTAAATTTTCCCAAGTATCTCCTCTCAGAAACAATAAAATACAATAGAAGCAAAGAATCAGACAAAATTAAAACATCCTAAGACTCATTGCACCTGTCTGTCTCATACTTATTATCTGTAAAATAACCCAAGAGTATTAAGAAAAGAGGAATATAATTTGACATTATTAATATCATCAATCAATCTTCACCTATGCTGAGATGCACACATGCTCATGTTCCTAAAGACAAGAATGTGCTTAAGTGCTTTGCTGCATTAGGTACATGAAGGCAAGTGACTGCACACGTTAGAAAAACCCTGTTACATGAATTCTGTTACTCGCTCATTAACACATTTCAGAGGAGAGGATAGAGCATGGAGTATTGATCAGACAGCTCCGGAAACACTTCATCAAAAAATGCAAGCTTTAAAGGTAGGCTATATTTTTCCAGATTTTAGCAAAGAAGTTAGAGAAACCATCAGAGAAAATCACCGACGTGCTCCAATAGTTGATGGAGAAAAAGCCAAAGGACTAGTTACCCTGTGACAGCAATGTGGGAGAGAATGAAATAACTTGGTTCTTTTTCTGATAACATTTCAGACTGACAACATCTTTAACTTCTGCTTGTGCCTTTCATTACACCTAGCTTTCATCTCTTCCCTAGCCTCAAGATGAAGGTCTAATCCCTAGGCCATGTTGCCAAGTCCTTTTCACTAGATGAAAGATGAGACGAGAAACAACAGATGGATATAAACCAACAATGTAGCGCAAAGAAGTCATGGGACAATCTGGTGGGACCGTGTTCAAGATATCCCTCCTTGCAGTTTTCTGCAGGCACTAATTTCTGTAGACAGCTGCTTGGGAAAGGTTTTTAGAGATAGGTGTACCATAACACCCACAGCTTGGGAATCTCTGGGCTAGAGGAAAGAGGATAATTTTTTCCCCTTATGTTCTAGAGCTCAGTAAAGTCTCACATCTTACATAGCATACATCTCTACTGAGATGTTTTTCTATACCTGCCTACAGTCTCACTCCATTCCCCTCCAGCCCCAGTACTGGGAAGATAAGCTGGAAGTCACACCAGTAACATTACCACCACAAATGGCTAATAGCTACAGGAACCTCCCAGGAGGTCTAAAAGAGAAAACAAACCCAAGTTGCAACAAAGAAAACCTGGTTAGACATTATGAAAAACTTTTTCAGCAGGACAATAGTCAATCTAGGAGAAGGCCCCTGAGCAACCTGCTGAGAGAGGGGGGTTGGGTCAGAAACCACTGATCCATCCCTACTTGTGTCATAGTGTGATTGTAACTGTAAAATGCACAGTAATATCACTCAGTGCAATGAAAAAATACAGCTGCAAATGCTCCATGAGCCCCATGACAATCATCTCTGCATTAAATGTTGTTTGCTTCTGTTGCTTAGGCTGAAAATACAGCTTGAAAGTCCTCCATGGGTTGGCATCCTTTCTGTCCACCAGCACCAGAGGAACAGTGGCACGTGATTAGGAATGGTGTCAGTCTTTCAGTGTCAGGAACCAGGCGATAAAAAGCTTGGAAAAGATACAGTCCCTCCACCTCCAAAAAATGCAGGTGTTTTGCTTGAGGTTGTAATCAACTGCCACTAGCCTTATCTTTTGATCTGTGGGCACCCTCTGAGCTCATGGGAGATGGTGGGCATAGCTAGCGTTGCTATTTTCGTATTCGGTGATACGTGAAACCATAGAAGGTTCTTTCTGACGATTGGCCCATCCTAGCAAAGTTGAAGGTCAAGTTTAACTGTGGATGCCCAGCGGTTTCCCTGGAAATTGAGGAACAACACAATGGTGGAGAATTGCTTGAATCACTGTTTGGTGCCTGGCTGGAGCAGAAAACCAGCAAAAGTAATCAGAAAAAGCAGAGGAAGCCAGAGAGAACCTGTTACCATGGCCTTGGGAAGGAGCTAAGAGAGAGGAAGAAAAAGCGTCTGTTTATTCAAGATCTACATAGAAGCTGGCTCAAGAATTCATTATTCATAGCTCTTGGTTCCATTCCTTGAAAATAGGAGCACACCCCAAAATACACCCACCCCACTAGAAACAGCCTGGCAGAAGTCCCAAATGCCATCTCACTGGCTGGGTGAAGAGAGGTTACATCAGGCTCTCAGGAGGAAAAGAAATGTGGCAAGCATTTCCCTCAGCTTAAACATGGCTAGAATTTGCTTCATAGGCAGGGGAGTATCTCTCCACAGCTCATTATAGTTTCAGACCATCATGCAGACAGGCAGAAACATGCACACCACTACAAATTCACGGGAGGGAACCCCTCTTGATTGCAGTCTGACTGCAAATCTAGCAAAAAAAAAGAAGGTAGTTCTCTGTTTTGACAGAGCACTGGCTTCCACTGAAAGTGTTGGAGAGCTTTTTGCAAGAGGGTTGGGGTGAGGAAGGTAAATGAACTATTTCAGTTGGCTAATGTTCGTGAGGCAGAAAGATGGACCATCAGGAGCTATCTATTCACAAGCATTCATGGGAGATCTATCTGTCTGCACTTATCTCTGAGTTAATAATAAGGTGTCCAGATTAGAACATAGGAGCTGTAATGCAAGAATGAATTAATGCTTCATCAAAGTACATTTTCAGAAGTGGCCAACAGTTACTGCATTGGGAAAATGGAGTGCCTTTATTCTCCCTGTTTTCCCCAAACACTCACTTCTGAAATTCTCTTCCATAACTACAGGTTGATGACCCATTTCATTCCTGTACAAAATATAAGTTTTTTTGCTTGGCCCACTGCCTCTTAGAGATGCTGCTGGGAAGGGCAAGCACGAAAGAGCTTTCTGTGCTGGTTCTTTTCCTGGTTTCATAACCTAACACCTTTATGAGAACTGCAAAACCCCAGAGGGTGTCAAGATTAATTTGAAACACTTCCTAAAGGCTTGCAGAGGTGCTTATGTGAGAGGAACCACTGCTAAATTTGCCACACACTGTACTCAATTTTCACCACTGATAACCATTCCTTTTCCTTTCAAAACAGCAACAGAAGTTTAATGTCTTTAGTTCAAAGGGTGTAAAGGCATTCACTGAAGACTAAGTGAATGATAAAACTGAAATGCAAAAGTAATCTGAAAACTTAAAGAGACACTAAAGGGAGTTAAGCTCTTCGGTGTAGAGAAGAAACATCTAGCAAAAAACCATGAAAAGTGATGCTGGGAGAAGCTAGAAAAGATTATGTCCCTACCTAGAAACCTTTATCCCATTTATGAAACAGGTGTCACGTCTTCAGGACTTGTTGAGTTTCTCACTGAAGAGAGGCAGCTAGCATTAAAGTCTAGAAAGGTCTTTTTTGACTAGTAAAGCTGGACCTTGATATTTACATGGTATTAACTTTTTTTCACCCTAGGATGAACAACACTCTTTCACTGTCTGTGAAGCTGAAGATGAGACTCGTGCAGATACTCCCAAGTACTTGCAAAGTAGGTGTCCTCCTTCCCCTTTGCACTAGCCACCAGACACACCAGGCTGAAACATGTCCCTTGTGCTAAAAAAATAGTGGAAAACATCTACCTTTGCTATCCTGGCCATTGGTGAGCCAAACCCATCCATTTGGATATTCAGCATTTTATCTCAAAAGTACTTGAAACGGAAGAGTTGCCGTGAGAGGTTCATAATCAGGAGGGAAAACAGACAATCTCCCAGACCAGAGCAGATCAATCCAATGTCTGACAGCCTAGAGGGGCACTAAACCACCTCTTTTCTTAAAAAAATCAACGCACTTTTCCATTAGAACAGCAGTTCCTCGATAGATGTTCCAGACAGTCATTAGCACTTGAGTCCATGACAACCCTTCCCAGATGGTCCTTAGGACCATATAAAACAGCACTACCAACTTCAAGTTTGATAGAAAGGATGCATCACAGTCTACAAGAAATTGTGGTAGAGGTCAATTAAGCCAAGAAATTTTGGAATCTTTGTAGTGAGGATAAAGTTGATATTCAAAGCTTTTCTTCCCCAGCACACTATAGACGCCTGCGAAAAACAAATAAAGCAAATGCTCAGAATGAAAAAGTAAACACAAAGGAGAGTGCAGGTCCTGAAAAAAAGGTTTCCAGAGACTCCATGAATCTCTCTCCTGGGGAAGAATCTAAGACAGACATGAAGGCTCCAGAGTTAGCGGAGCAAGATATCCAACCCAGTTAAATTAGGCACTAAAATTAGGAATCTAGTCTTCTGCTTTAGTAACATAAAGGTCCCAACACACCCAAGGGAAAATAGCTCTTGGGGAGGCAGGACTGTCCTTTTGCTCTACAGCCTGCAGGAGACCCTGGGATCATCTGAGAAGTGTTTCAGGTAAGTGCCTACAGTCACGTAGGATATGTCTGGGCCACAATGACTAGACTTTTGCTATTGATTTATGTGACGGTTACTCAGGTCCCATAGTGATGGGACTATAAAACTTACAGGGACAGAGACAGCTCAACCTATTCCCTGTTGATCATCTGCACAGCACACCAGAACCACTCAAGGTTACTCATATTTAAAAAGTTTACCTTGGTCATAGGGACACATGTATCCCTCTTGCTTGTGCAATGGGCAGCCTGCTTACCTTTGGCCTTTTTTCCATCAAAATATCAGGAGAAGCCTTTAAAGTAGCTTATGATTTGGAGGAAAGTTTTACAACCATAGTTTGTCTTGAGTGAAACCGCAGGAAGATGCATTGTCAGTAATATCTGACGAAAGCTACTGAGCACTTTGTTTTGCTTCCTGTAGCATGTATCACAAATGAGCAACGTTCTAAACCTTGCCTGGGTAAGTGAGTGCCCAAGAAATGTTACCGAGGGCGTTTCATCTTGAATTCTGAACACAGATCAGAATCTGGAGAATTTCAAGATAGTCCGGAGGCTGTGAAGGTGATAACCAGAGCCAATAAAAGTATTTTAAAGTATAATTCCAAAGAATCAGTGTCAAAGAAGGCAAAGGGTAAAATTAAAAATTCATTTCTTTTTTCCTCTTGCCTTGTAGCTTTGGAAGGCTACCAGTCAGACTGAAGTGATATTCCCCTAGGATACACCTTTTGGGGACTGGCTGCAGCTGGATAAGAAATGGATGAGAAGAAGCCCACGTGGGCGGGGGGGAACAACTGAAAAGAGCAGAAGGTAGTTTTCTTCAAGCACCGGGAGAAGAGCAGGCATTGTCTCTGAGAAGAACTAGTTTTCACATTCTAAGTGAAATGTGAATGTGGGACATAACATCAGCAGGACTGGCTGATGAGAACGCTTCATAATTGATGTCTGTCTTCTGTTTCATTGAGCACCCTCGTTGAATCCAGCTGTTACTTCATTAGACCAAACAGTGGTGCAAATCTCTGTGGATAGGCTACATCTGGTGTATGAATACAGAATTATATTTCTCTGTAGGCACCATATGAATGCCCAGGTAACTATGACATTCGGTATCTAAGAAGATGTGTTATCTAGGCCAAATGAAAAAGCAAAAAAAAGCCTTCTAGGATCAAAATAAGAACAAGTTCAGGTCATCAACTGTTTGGAGAATGTATTTTCGTTGACCTACCTTACTCAGCTTGCTGTTGGGAAAGAAGAAGAGTGAAAGAGCAATAAATGCATGAAGGGTGTTCTCAGAAGTGTTCCATACAGAGAGGCTTCTCAGGGGATCATGAGAACATATATTTGCCTTGCATCCTTTCAAAATCCATCATGTTTATCAGTTTCAAATTAACCTATTTCAAAGCAGATTTGGAACTATTACTTTTACTAATATGCACAGAAACAATAAAATAGAAAATTGATTCTTTAAAAAGTTTAGATATTAAGTTGCAAATTGTGTCAAAATTATGATTAAACCTCTTGGTAGGACACAATTTTTTTGCAAAACCATAAAAAGTGAAAAATTTCCAAATATACATCAATACATCAGAAGGAAGCAGAAGCTTCAGCCTAAGCCATCTTCTCTAAAAGAGATCAAAACAAGAATCCCAAATTTGGGCACTCAGATTTTAGAAGAATTCAATTCCAGATCTGACATTTGCAATTCTGACCTAGGTCTGCGTTTTTTAGAAAAGCATGATCTGAATTTTATGGTCAGAACAATGCCCCAAGCAGGCTGAGCTCCATTCTAAAGAGCCCTGTTCTGTGCTATAGAAGAAAAAATATTTCAGGCAAAATAAGATAGGGTATGAAGCTCTGCCTGAAATTCAGTCTTACCTTTGCTGGAGGTCCTGAAGTTCACTCTCATTTCCCTCCCATACACATATGAATTTTGCATTTGGTGTTATCACTTGCTGAATCACTTCCAAGATTCCTGGGCGACTGGGGTTTCCTATTCGAGCCCGTTGTGTGATCAGTGCGACCCACTTACTCCACATAGCATCAGTTGCATGATGTGTACAGGGGACCCTCCCTCTGAACATCCAGCCTAGCACCGGCAGTCGGGGTGCCAGGAGGAGCTGTGCTTCAGTGCCGATCACTTCCGAAGCAGCTCGAACCCCTTCATATGCTGCTAATATCTCTTTTTCAGTTGGA
>NW_008795557.1:1626960-1628197 GCF_000699145.1 Aptenodytes forsteri
TGTCGTTTTCTCGTCAGATCCAGAGACCTTCTCTTCCCCTTGAGGGTACTGAATAGTGTTGAAAAGGGCTCGGTAGGCATGGGCCAGGCCCCAGCACATTGCAGTGATCTGTGTCTCTCTGGAATTGCCAGGGTGACAGCATACTTCCAAATATTGTACTAGTTTTTTCAGGATTCTGCACTTGTTCAGGAGTGAAGTTCCAAAACATTGGAGGTGTCCATTGCCCTAGGTACTTGCCCATACTATCCCACACACCCTGTCACTCATAACTATCCAGCCTCGGGGCAGATCTCTGGGTGATATTCTTAAATAGTTCTTTAACCTTAAACAAGACCTGAAACACATTCAGGAGACATAGCAATAGGAACACGTTGGTTTGAACGTCCCAAGGGTATTCAAAATTCTCAAGAGCTGTTGTAACTAGCCTGGAGGAGAAGGAGAAGGTGAAGGAGGGGGGGAAAGTGTCCTCCCCCGTCTCCCCCATAGATTGGTTCCCCAAGGAGAAAAGGTAAAGAATGTAATTATTAATAGTTTCCAAGAGATGGTTCCTGAGGTATGGAGATGACGGCAATGCTGAGTACAAATACCAGATTAGTCTCATGACCAGTAATTTTATCATCCCATAAGCCAGTGTTACACAGTGCAGCAAAATGACATCCTTCATCCAGCCCCCAGAGGTGATAAACAGCACAACAGGGAACATATACAGCAAGTAAGGTGTTACCTAACACGACTCTGGGAACAAGCACAACAACTCTGAGAGCAAATAAATCAACATTGAGAGCAGCGACTATGAACCTAATAATGAATGCTTATAACAAATTTGTTTTAACACGCTCTGGTCAGATCTGTCGTTATCACAACCCTTTGTGCCCCATGTTGGGCGCCAAAAAGACTGTCGTGGTTTAACCCAGCACGCAGCTGAACACCACACAGCTGTTTGCTCACTCCCTTCCAGTGGGATGGGGGAGAGAATGGAAAAAAAAAGGTAAAACTCCTGTTGAGATAAAGATAATTTAATAGGACAGAAAAGAAAGGGAAAATAGTAATAACGATAAAAGAATATACAAAACAAGTGATGCACAATGCAACTGCTCACCACCTGCTCACTGATGCCCAGCCAGTTCCCAAGCAACGGACCCCGGCCAGCTTTTCCCCTAGTTTATATACTGAGCATGACGTCACATGGTATGGAATGTCCCTTCGGTCAGTTTGGGTCAGCTGTCCCGGCTGTGTC
>NW_008795557.1:1628284-1635051 GCF_000699145.1 Aptenodytes forsteri
TGTGTCCACTCCCAACTTCTTTTGCACCCCCAGCCTGTTCGCTGGTGGGGTGGGGTGAGAAGCAGAAAAGGCCTTGACTCTGTGTAAGCACTGCTCAGTAGTAACTAAAGCATCCCTGTGTTATCAACATTATTCTCATCCTAAATCCAAAACACAGCACTGTACCAGCTACTAGAAAGAAAACTCTATCCCAGCTGAAACCAGGACATTTGGCAAGGAAGGGTGCCTGTGCTGCTGAGATCTGGAACTGAATTAGATCAGTTGAACTCATCTAATCAAACTTGCTTTTCTGCACAACATCAAACTGTCTATTCTGGTTGCCACATTCTTGCCATCTGCCCCTCTGGTAAGTATCTTATGTTCACTACCATCCCTTTAATGATGTGTAAGGACTCATGGTCTGGGCATCTGGAGATATGACCTTTGTTTCTCCTCAGCACCAGTAACTCCGGGTGTGTACTACCAAGTTCTTCTCTACAGCAATATAGTGAGGATGGATGGATGAATGATTGTGTGACATTTGTACTGGGGTCAATGCAATTTACTGGGCAGGCTTATGACAGCTAACTCAAATCTGATTTTACTGTGGTGATATCAAATGTCATTTAGGTAATGATGACTCTTTAATATTCACCTTCTGGCCACAGGCATACATGAAATTTCAGAGCTACTCCACAGAAGTAGGTATGTGAGTTACCTGACTGGATGAGACCATGCATCTGCCACCAAGTGAAATGAATGAAAGGGCAAAGGCTCCTGAAATGCAGCTGGCAATAGTTCAGCAGCAAGCTGGGGAGCAAAGGGGCAGCCACAGTCCTCATTAGACTGGAGGGGTGGCAGGGACACATGGATGTAAACCACGTTGGCTCCTAGTTTTGCTAAACACATCAAGGCTCCCAAGGACATCCTTTCCTCCCCTCACTAAATCAGTGCCTAGAGAAAGTGGCTAGACGTACATCAGGAAATGAAGCCTTAAATACCCCCCCCACACTCTTTATTATACAACTCTGGATCCACCCATCAGCTGCTTTGCCAGGTACTTTCCCAAACCTTTCATTCTCTTCCCTGTACAAAGATGCATCAATTTATGCCCTTGCTTATTACCAACCTGACTTACCCCTGTGTTTATGCAGCTTGTAGCTTTGACCTTTCCAGGGATTTCGACATTTGTGGCATTTTCTTGCATTAGAAGTTCCACAGTCCACTTTTTTGTCCCGTACTCACTTGTCTTTGTCGTCGCCTAGGCTTTTATTCTCGTAACAATCACCTCAAAGGGGTCAGCAACCCCAACCCTAGGTAAACCTTTTGTAAAGGACTTGAGAAACTCACAGTTGTTCCACCTTTTAAGTTTTATTGATCTCTATAAAAAGCTCAGCAGCTCTGTTAAGGGTGTTATGTGGACAAACGCACACAAAAGATGATTCCAGCCAAAGGAGGGGGAAAAAAATAAAAAGAAGAATGTTGGATATTTTTAACTGCTTAAAGGGTAAAAATTATGCAGGAAATCTGAATTGCACGTTTGCTTCCAACACGCAGTCTCTTGTCGCCGTCTTTTGAGGTCTCTCCCTGCTCCTTTTGGGAGTGGGGTGGTTGGTGGTTAGAGAGCTCTGAAGGTGTTTAAGTGCCCAAAGATGCACAGAGAAGCCTGGAGGAAATTTCAGGTCTGTTTTCACCTTACATAACTGAGCTGCACACAAATATTAAGGATCCAGTCTTTAAAGACACATCTGGGGATGTGTCTTTGGGAGGAACCACATCATCTTTGGCTTCTTCTGTGTTCCATAGAGAGAGATGGGCATGAGAAGTGACTCAGATCTAAGCTGGGCTGAGTCACCCCTGAAAGATGCTGACCTTTTCTACCAAAAACCTCAAATCTTCATCATTAAAAGGATAATAAGCTTCCCATCCTTGCTTCTGTGTGTGTTCATCTTGTCTCCCCAGACTGCAGGTTCCTTGGGAAGGAACTATCTCTGACTAAGTATTTTAAAGTGGCACAAAGCATAATGTAGTCACATTTCATTCAATAATATAAATTAGAAAAACAGCAACAAACACCCTGGAAGTTTAATAGTTGTTTTTGTGTCTTGAAAGAGTTGCCCTGAAAACCTGCCTGTCAGCCTTAAGGAAGCTTGGGTGCAGGTGTGCATTCACCCAACCCTACACCCAACAAAAATATCAACCTCCATAGCATGTTCATCACTATGTTTTAACACAATACAGAAACTTACAGCAAAATAACAGATAAAGTAATTCAGGGTGCATCTGAGATGAAAGAGTAGAGGAAAAAATACATAATAGGTCAATAAAGAGACAATTAATTGAAGGAACAAACTGAAAAGAAATCAATGTAGCTCCACCCCTGAGCTGTGCTCAGAAGCCACTCAACAACTGATTCCGCTATTGTCATGGTGTCACTGGTATCCACTGGAGCACGACATTATTTGGCATAAGTATGCACTAGACTGCTTGTCATCAACAAGTGAGGTTACGTGAGCTATATGTTACAATAATTTTATAGATGATTAAAAAAGAAGTCCCACCTGTCCTTCAGATATATACATTAGGATCT
This sequence comes from Aptenodytes forsteri, assembly GCF_000699145.1. Classification (NCBI taxonomy): domain Eukaryota; kingdom Metazoa; phylum Chordata; class Aves; order Sphenisciformes; family Spheniscidae; genus Aptenodytes; species Aptenodytes forsteri. The sequence continues at coordinate 1,630,854 of NW_008795557.1, forward strand.
TCTTCTTGCTTTGGACAATTTAGCAGTTACAGAAGTTAGTAATTTAAGCAAACTATCAATTGTCTCTTAATCTCTACTCTGGAATAAAAAGCAAATCAATACACAATTAACTAAAAATGTACCGTAATAAAAATACTCTTTTCAGTGCTAGAAAAACTTGAAGTGTAAACCTTCCCCTAGAATAGACCTAAAGACCAAAAAATATGCCAACATCTCTTAGCATCCAGCAACCAGCTTCCCCATGGAGGGTCAAGTGTTTGCTGCTCCTCACCCCTTTTCACTATACCTCCTGCAGTCTTCAAACCCTTGTTTTATTCCATACCAGCCAGGGCAACCCATACCATTTTATTGTCCCCTTCTTCCTCCTGAACAACCCCTGTGGTCACTGCCCCGAGGAGTCCTTGCTGTCCTTTGCAGCAGGTCCACTACTATCTTCCCTATTCACATTCCCTCCTCTCTATCAACATTTTTAGACTCATCTTCCCAGGAAAACCAGACTCATTGGTGAGACTGTGATTGTTTCTGCCTATTCATCTCCCCAATAGCTTCTGAACTCTTTGACTAATTTCAGACAACTCTCAACAAACACATACAGTTGGAGGAGAGTCAGTGCTCCCATCCAAAGAAATCTCTGTTGCATGTCAGCTTTTATTAGATAATAATAAGTCCACACCTGAGAGGTATTATCAGAAAGGTATTATGAACACTCACAATGGAAAGGAAAGCTTTGGTCATTCCCTGGGCCAATCAAGAGAGACAAATCCAGGGGATTTCTCTGTCCAAAGGGGTCTGGTCTTGCAATACCTTCCTCCAGTATTTCAGCATCACTCACCAATGAAAGGTGGGGTTTGCTGCCAGCTTAAGAAAATCAAAGACTGGTTTTGTGTTGCCACCGAAAGGGACAGTCCCACTTGCTCCGGCATCCTTGGTGGTGTGTTCACAGAGCCTCCCGCGTGTCAGCTCTGGCAACTGTGCTTACACACAATGACTGCTCCACTCACTGATCCAGCAGAAAAGCAACACAGAAAAAACAATAATTTTCAAACAGAAGAGGCAGAGGGAAGGGTGAGTCCGTGTCTGCTCACATCTATGGGAAGAACAACGTGCCTTTGGTAGCTGCATGGCAGGCAGCAACTTAAGCCAAACGTGAAGTCACAAACTGACAGTTTCCTGCAAGCTCTGGACAGTGATTGCTCTCCTTTTTTCTAAAAACATGGATTTTTACACAAAGCCATGTGCACACACACAGGGAAAGTGGTGGGAAGGAGTGCTTGAAGGTGGAGCCTGTACTGAAGGAGGAGGTTTAATGTGGTCTCAGGACCAGTGACGTTTCATACCATACCTTCTGACTGCATCCTATCAACACAACTCTCTCTCTGCAGTTTCCCCATGCTGATTACTGTGGAGAGATTGCCCTTGTGCTTGATTTGGCACCCAAGGAATGTCTCTGCCAGCTTTTCCACCCCGTGGGCACCACACAAACGCCAAGGCCATAGTGAACACCACCGATGCTTCAGTTCTCATGAGGTATCCTGCAGTGTCAGGGACACCACCGTGCTGTGCCAAAGGACTTGTTGGTTTGGAAAAATGATGACTGAGGGGGAACGTGAGCAGGCTACAAAATCATGAGGGGCCAAGAGATGGTGAATAAGGAGGTGATCATTTACACTCCCTTCTAATACAAGAAGACAAGGAGACCAACACAAACACAAGGAGGTATTTTCTCACACAAGTTGTGCTAAGCTGCAGAGGCTTTTTGCTGGATGATGCCACTGGTGCTTGCAAGGGTTTAAGAAGTGTTGGATAAATTCACAGGAGAAAAATCCACTGGATGCTGCCTGGTACCATTACACAGGCTCTCATCCAGAAGGTCCCTGAGCCCTGGCAGGATTGGGGTACCCCGAGGACATATTCCAGCACATTTACTCTGCTCTGGCCCTCCCATTGAGATCTGCTTTGGCTGCTCAGGGCTGCACCCTCCTTCACTCTGACCCATCACTACAGTTGTGCCATCCCAGGGAAAGGCTCGTTCAAAGATGTCTGAGGGATCACACAGCAGGAACTGGTTGATTTTTTGTCCCATGTCATCCCCTCTGGGCTGTCCCCTTCCCCTTGGCAGTACCCCTGGCTCTCTCCTCCCTGCCCAGGGCTTTCTTTCCCTTTCCTTTGCTGGTGATATAACTCCAACCCCCCTACACCCTGCCTTGTCTTCCCCATCACTCCCCTCCTTCCCTCGCTCGTTTTCTTGCTGCTGTCATGTTTTCCACAGCATGCAGCCCACCTCAGCAAAGAGACGCCAAACAAAGGGGCTGACGTTATGCTTGTTGCCTGTCAGCTTCTCCAAGTGCTCCCAGGACTTCGGTACTACCGATGCTGTGATTTTTTTATTCCCCTCTTAACCCCCTCGGCTTTTGTTGAACAATTGTCATTAACGGGGAAGGATCTTGATCTCTATTTAAGAGCGCTGTGAATCAGAAAGGAGAGTGTTAAAATTCAGAGTGGGGCTGTCTCCTCCCCTCTTTTCTTTCCCCCTCTTGTCCCCACTCCTGCCCGTTACTGCAGCTGGTGGGGCTTTTTCAGCCAAGGTGAGAAAGAAATGCAAGACCCGTACAAGGATGCAGCTAATCTGCCCCACGTAGCTTGTGCCCACCGGCACCACCACCAGCTCCCCCACAACCCCACAAAATGACAAAGGAACCTTGATTACTGACTCACCGTGCCAGCCGAAGGAGGGGGGGGGGGAATAATGCATTGCATTCATTTATAATAGTGGGCTCTGAGTCTGCTGGGAGATTGGCTGGCATTTCGGCAGCTGAGGGGGCTGCCCTGTGTCTGAGCTGTCACACTGACTCACCTGCCACAGCAGCAGCTCTGAAAGGCACCTCGGGACGAGTGGGAGAGGGAGAGGCAGGGGATGGAGGAAGACGCACCCCCACAGACACACGGAGGGAGGGTGCCTGCCCCCCACACACCCTCCCCTCCCAGTTCTACCCCACAGATGCACACGTTGTGCCTTTCGGGTGTCACTCACTCTCCTCCTTCATTCAGAAGCAGGACAAAAACTCAGCTTACTTCTCAGACCCTCTCAGCTCCCCATCCGCATTCGTCACAGGATAATACGGTATAAGGAAGCCCAAAGTGAGAAAGACAATTTGCCCTTCACCAAAGTATCAGTTTTCAAGGGGAGAGGACCTGGGCAGGAGCCCGTAGCACTGCTTTTCTGGGTGCTGGACCCAGCCTTGGGACTGAAGCACTTTGCCCTCACCAGGGAAAGACCGTGAATGTCTCTGGTCAGTGGCTGGTGAGTCATCGCAGTCCCTCGGCCTGAACATGGAGGCAGGAGAGAAACTCTGAGGATGTTTCTACAAGAATGGCATCCTCAAAGGATTCAGTTTCCGCTCTGAAGGTGTGTGAATACAGCACTGAGTGGAAAGGGAGTGCTTTGATAAAGGATTATCAAGAAATCAGTAAGGAAGGATGAGGTAAAAGGCCTCTAAGGCTGGGACCAGAGAAAGGAACATCAATGGTGCGGAGGGGCAATAGGTAAGAGCTAATTAGCAGGAAAATGTGATGATAACCAGTATCATCTTTTGGTATTCCACCAGCTGTCTGGCTAAAGCACCTATTGCCCCTGCAATGAGCCCTTGGACTGCAACCTGGCGTCACACAATGAGGTTTTCGTGGGTTTGCAGCTCCTAAATGCTTCCAAATCAATAAGAGTTATGAACAATAATTAATAATTGTTGTACACTGTAACAAACTTCCTTTCATTTCCAGTCTTCATACAATTCAGAAAGCATCAGAATCCCGAAGACATTATTATTCAGGACATTAAATCCCCAAAGAAGAAATCTAGTAGTATAGAAGCTGTAAGAGACAGGACACCCATCCAACACAAAGAAAAACTCAATGAGAGGGAAGTGAAAGAAACCACTAATTCCAGGGAATTTTACTTCCCCTTCCAATACTGTGAGCACATGTTGAAGCTGTTTTCTTTCTCCCTACATAGAGGACTTCAGTGTTTGACTTATACCCTGAGATCATTTGCTGCTTTGCTTCTGAATCTGACTTGAATGGCACAAGAATGATCGGTGAAAGCTTGCCGTTGTTTCACTCCTGGCGAAAGGAAAAGGAAGGAAAAGAGAAAAAAAAAAGAAAAAAAAAAGAAAAAAAAAGAAAAAAAAAAGAAAGGAGGGAG
>NW_008795557.1:1635109-1645120 GCF_000699145.1 Aptenodytes forsteri
AAAAAGAAAGAAGGAGGGGAACACTACAAATGAGTTTAAAAGTTTGGAGAAGTGTTGGGAGCTTTATGTTCATTTCCAAGGCTTGCCCCTTTTGTTTCTATCAATATTGAACTGGGAATAAATCCACAGGATTGATGTGCACACTATGCTGAGTTATTTCATTTTAGCTTGTACTGGAAAATCATTTCAACGGTGTTTTCTGGTGGCTGGTACTGTTCCCTCCACCTCTGACACACCGGATTTGGCTAGGAAGCTCTGCACAGAGGAGAGAAACAGACTTAAAAGCATCAGAGAAAAGTCAAAGTAAAGAGCAACCCTTCAAAAAGAGGGAACGGGAGAAGATGAGGCAACCACAAGGCAAAGGGAGAAGGGAGATGGCTTCATGCTGGGGAGTGTGGTTTAGTGGCCAGAGGTCAGCTGGTTTTCACTCGGGTCTACTTTTTTCTGGCTGATATTTTCCACAAGTGCTGGTGTCTCTGGCTTGCTGGGTGATGGCTTGAACCCTTTCCTCTCCAGGCCCTGCTTTCACCTTCCCAAGTAGAGGGAGATGGGATCTGCCCATACTCTACTGTGTTAACTCCAGGGTTTATATTGTACAGGAGTTGTTACCAGAGCACCGTATCCCCATTTCAATATTTTAATTCCTTTCTCTGCACTGAAAAGCTGTTTTTAGTGGGGGGAAGACCCTGGCTGGCAGGACAATAGTCCACTTTGATTAGGTCCTCATTTGAACAGCCAAATTTGCTAAGCAGAGTTGTACTTTCTTCAAGGAGTCGCAGGTCAGGAATTTTCCTGATGTGTTTCTGAGCCAGTCAGAAAGGAACTGTGATGCAGGTGAAAAACAGTATGTTTCTGAGACTCATGAATTTACCTCTACTGCCTGGTCAAGTGCTTCTCTGGGCACCCTCTTCTCACAGCCCACACCTTTGCTCCAGCAGAATAACCTCCTGGCTCTGCAGCCATGTACTATTCAGCATGTGATTGTGGTCATCCGTTCTGCACCCCTCTCTCTGCATTCACTCACCAGTACCAGGCATTGACCTGGGGACCTTTTTCAATAACGTGTTGAGTGGTCTGGCAATATGAACCCACTGACTGCTGACTTTCCAAGGAAATCTGCAAGCAGCAGGTCCATGGCAGTGAACCAAGAGGGACTTTCCCTTCCCCTTCTCCCTGACACAAGTCCTGAGTTGTGGGACCAAATTGCCATCTACTGTGCTGTCCACCCTTGCTTACAGATCTCTTTCAGCATGACTTGCTTCTTAAATTCTCTTTTACATAACAGAGACACATTTGAATTTGTTCCTCTTTAAGTCCCCACATACAACCTCATTTTAGCCTTTTCTGCCACCAGTTCTAAATTGTGAGCCTTCTCATCTACCTTTCTTCCCTTGCTGGCTGGTTCAATCCTTAGTGCTTCAGACACCTCCATGGGTCCTGTTTCTGTTCCATCCTCTATGCTATGCCTGACCTTCTGCTTGAAGCCTTTTACCTGGTTTCCAGTCCACACAACAGCGGAAATAAATCCGAACTTCTCTAAATCAATGATTTGAGGAAGTTTCATGAGACACACAGACTTTTTGACATTCCCTGGGCCTGGGTTAAACCTTCATGCAGGGGGAAATTACTTCTTAGATTAGTTTGCTGGATTGCTGGTCCTCCTCCTCTTGATCTTTGTTGATAGATGGATCTTGTGGTGTTTTTTTCATTTTTCTTCTGCAGGATTTAGAGCTTGCTCCAGAAGAAGCCTAAGGTATGAATGAAGTGTCAATCAGCTTCCCCACCAGCTGGCTTCTGAATAATCAAAGTTTTAGCCATGCATAACTAACTCACATTTGACAAGGATGTCCCAGGCAAGCACACAGGCAGAAAGTCTACCAAGTCACTCCCATCCTAGCCCTCTCACCAAGACCCCAAGAAGTCAGTAAACCCTATGTTAACCACCATGGCAGCAGCTACCAAGCACTATATAGGGACACAAGAAGCTGACCTTCATGCCTCCACTGGTGTCAGAAACAACGTAAGAAGTTTCTCTCCCACACACAGTACTCAACTCTCCGCTTCTTATCCCACTGGGAATGCAGGCACAGCACACGCCCCCACATGCATTGCAGTCAGTAAAACACACCAGGCAAGATGCTGTTACCTAGGCAATGGTTATCACAAGTCTCTGGGAAGGGAGTGGGGGGAGAGGTACAGGACAATGCAGGCTTCGGAAAGGAGAAAATGAAGCCACCAGAAGAGATCAAACTGAGATATCAGGCCTGAAATGCTGTGATACTGGCAGCTGCTGGGACTGGGAGATTGGGTGTTAGACTTTTTTTTTTTTTTAAATGCTAAATGCAATTCTGTGATGGACAGAAAAACCTTGGCTCTTGGATTTCTTACTAGCCTGAGAAATGCTGCCAGCTTGTAGGTTTGTGAGCTAACCTTTACAGAAGGGCATGCTGCTGGCCAGACCCCCTGTGGTGCCATGGCTGGCCAAGATTTTGGACCAAGGCTCGTCTTTCACACAGCTGGACCTTAGCAAGGTCTGTAAGAAGATGTTCCATGAAGGTTTTTTTGTGTGGTCTCCCATAGCAGAGAGATCTCTCTCGCTGATCTTCACCCCAGACACAGTCTCTAAATTATCCCCCCAAAGGCACAACAATGTGTTTATAGCATAACTCTCCTGAAACAGAAACTTACCTGGAAGTAAACCCAGGGGTTACAGGCTCTCACCTCCACACTGCCCACTAATATTCGTTTCCAGTGCGAGCTCTTCTCTCCAATCGCTGGTGCCAGGCCTCAAGTTAGAAAAGTTGAGACCAGGCTTCAATACATGGCTCACACAGAGATAACTCAAGAGTACAACTGCAGTGCTAATGAGCACTTCTGTGAAGCGTCAAAGCCTTTTGGCGGCAAAATCTGAACTATTTCATGGCATGTTCTCATGCATGTAAATAGCATTCTGTAGTGAAATTGGAATGAAACAACCCCGCCCCAGCAAACCCACATGGCCAAGAATAAGACCAGCTGCAAACTCAAGTCCCGTGAGATGTTCCGTTACCTGATGCCATTTAATTCACTTCTTTTGCTGGGTGTGTGCTTGACAATGTAATGTAAGCCAAAGAATTCCATAGTCCTCTGGTTGGATATGGGATGTAGCAAAACATCCCACATGTAATGTCAGTCCCTCCAAAAAACTCTGTTAACCCCCCTTGTGCTCACACAGTTACCGTGACCACGCTGGAAGTTAGTAGTACACGAAACCCCAGCAGAAGTTTGCACATGCAGGTCCTGTGTGGTCAGGATGGAGGATTTTAGTCACAGCAGGACTGCTTAAGTGCCCTGATGCACGGAGCTAAGTGGGCACGTGGAAGCAACAACGTGATGAAATCTTTCCCCTTCCTCTTCAATCATTGCAAGGAGCGCAGCTTATGAAAATAAAGGAAAGGAAAGCTTGGGAAGTGGGGGGAGACAATGCACTACTTGCAGGTTTCGTTTTCAGTCGCTTTCAAATCAACAGGAAGGGAAATTTGGAAATGAGGACTGTAAAAAAAAAAAAAAAAAAAAAAAAAAAAAAACCCACAAAACACACGACACACACACATAAAAAATGTCAGTACCTCCTCTCCCCAGCAGCTCAAATGCATTTTTCTTGCTTGCAGCATTTCCTGTGTCCGCCTCCCCACTGGGTCTTTGTGGTTTTGTGAAAGGTAAAGGATGTCGTGTATAAAAGGGACCAAGCTGCCGGGGCGGAAAAGCAATGGGGGAGGACCAGGGAGAGGGAAAACGGAGGAGGGAATAATAAAGGACGCACAAACATCTTGCACTAAGTAGTGGGGTTTGGAGCATTTAAGCATTTAAGCCCCTTGGTGGATTATTTATTCTTCCCCAAAACAAGGTTGCTGATTTGTGGCCAAAATGACATTTTGATGGTTACCAAGGTGGTGGAGAGAGGGAGGTGGGGAGGGAACAATGCATTTTCTATGCATGGCTTGGAGGGAGATCCAGCTTGGCAGAAAAAGGGAGGCCTTGTTAACGTGACAGTGGGTTGGTCCTTGTGATGGACAAACCAGACAAGAATCCTTGGCATGGCTCAGCACCACCCGTGCTTTGCTGTGCAGTAAGGCAGTAGTCCTCCGGGTAGCCTGGAAAGAGCAGTGGGATCCCTCCTGGAGTTAAAGTGAGCACAGACCAACTCACAGCCCGAGAGATTTTGGGGGCAAGAGGTTGCTTAAAATCAGGAGATCTGCTATAATTAGGGTCTACTCAATGGGGGTTCACCTCACCCTCTTCTAAACAGCAATGGTGGATGTAAAAGCAGTGAGACTGAAGTACAGGGGTTGGATTTGGGGTATATGACCTGAACCAGGCTTTTGACATGTCCAGCAACCCCACCTTCCAAGATGCCCAAAAACCCCCAGATCCAAGTCCCAAATGACAGGCTGGGAGATTACTATGAAATGGTGCTGGAAGAGGTTACCCTGTTAATGTGACATGGCTTGCAGAGGTATTTTGTTCCAAATGAAACCACCAGTGTGGAGAAAGGTCTCTGTGCTGAGTTTTGTTTTTAATCCATCTCTCCCACGGTTGGGTACAGAACTTCTGTCCTATCTCACAGCCCAGCACACCACAATTTGCCATGCCAACGAGAAACAGCAGTGCATGATTGCAGAAGCAAAAATATGTTTGGTTGGACATTCCTGTCCAGCTTGGATTTTCTTCTCATTGAACATTTCTTCCAGGGAAATTTTCTGGCTGCAGATAACCTAGAGAAAAACCACCCCTTTCCAGGTAAAGCTCTTGAACAGATCACTAGCAAATGACATGTATTCCTGCCTAGAAGGTTTGCTAGAACTTTTGCAGTCCCAAAAAGCATTTCTGTACCGTACCTTTTAGACAGTCATGATTTAAGAGTTTCTATTCTCTGTCATGAGTCACTTTGCAAAGAAAACTCTAGTGAAATATGTACCTTAATTTCAATTCTAGGTTTGGAGCCCAGAAATCTTATTTCCCTCTGCAGTCCATGGAAGATATACCTCATTCAAGAGAGGGATGCAGGTAACTGATTTTATTTAGGCAGCAATGTTACGTATGCAGATGGGAAGCATGCAGTCCTGGCTTGTCCATACGAGGACGTCCAGCTACCTCTGTTTGTGTTTAGCACATGTACCATCAACCTCAAATGAACTGAGTCAAGGCCAGCTCATTGGATTATGTTTTACTTCTGACTTCTTCATGTAATACAGTATGAAGCACCCAGGACAGGGCAGGAGAAACAGAAATGTGCTCAAATGACTTACTCTAAAAGCTGCTCCACAGTCCTTAACCTTGATGTATGTCAGCTGTCTTGACAGCTTGTATGTAACTGTTACTCGTACCGAGGCAACCCAGAAGTTGTCACCCCACCATTAACCCTGGACTGCGTGTTCTCTGCTTCGCTTGCAGAGCCTTTAAAGAATAAGAAGATGCTGCATCTATTCAAACATCTTCAACAAGCGCTGTGAATAAGCAGCCTTTGGCCCTTGCAGAGGGCTCACTCTCTTTTCAGAGTGAGTCTTTAAAAGCATAATTTATAGAGAGGGGGGTTGTGTCATACCTATTACAATCATCTTTGCTGAGCACAGTTAAATGGGAAAGGAGAAGTTAGTGCAAATAGAAAAACATCTCCAAAAAAAAGGAAATAAATGACAAACGTAGGTGACCAGTGAGTGGGCAAAGTATTACATGTAAAGGTTTGTGTCAGAAGCAAAACCTCAGAAGATTAGAGGAAGGACACCTTACTGCCAACATCTGCCAGGCTCTCCAGACAACCTCAGAATAGTCATAAAAGCAAGACATAGGAGTTTCAAACCTTTACAACAAGTAGGCCAAACTGTTAGTTTTCAAGCTGATAGAAGCTGACAATTTGCAGACATAACAGTTAGATTAGTTACACCAGGAACATTTATCTTAATCAACTGTGGAGTGTTAGCAGTCCTCCAGGAGGAACAGAAAATATCGAAAGAAGGATGCTGTCTATTTTTTTAAGGATTTCCAGAAAATCAGCTGCTGAGAAAAAAATAACACACCTGGCCAGACAAAGAGAGAAGAAAACACAGAAGCATTAGCATGGGGTCCAAATATCATCTCCACCTCTCTTATGAAAAAAGAGTCTCTTAAAAACAGGGAGGCTACCAGTTATCAGAAAGTCTCAACTATGTCCGTGACTAACATCCCACAGCATCCCTTTTAGCCAAAGTCTGTCTGGACATGGGATTAACCTGTTCCTTACAGGTTAATATTTTGTGAAAAATTCTTATTAATTTCTATTTGATTAAAAGAATCAAAACAAAACAAAAATCAGAGAAAACATTTCTTTTTTTTTTTCTCTCTCTTTTTAAAAACTCTTTTCCTTTTCATCAAAGACAAATAAAAAGATGCTGCCCTAAAAACCAAAGATTTGGCTGGAGCTATTGGACCCTTAACATGTGAGAGGAGCTTCAACTTTTGTATCTCAAAGCCGTGCTGCATGGTGACACCAAAATATAAATTTACTTTCCACCACATACCAATCACATCCCCCTGCCAAGGAGAACACACCTCGCACACCTGGAGTCTCCAACCCTCCTGCTCCTATTCCTCTGGCTGAAATCTCAGCTCTCTAAGAGGATTGATTCAATGTACACATCTTTTTTTTGCTGATGTTGTTTTATCCCTTGTCTCTAGTGGGAATGTATTATCTTTATCTCTTCTCAGAGCACTCATGATGAAGGGAAAGCTGTTGAAAATAAATTAGACTAAAATAAACTCCGATTGGAAATGCTAAGTACTGCATGTTCCTGCTTTAGGAAAATGAAATACTTCATTCACATTCCTGAAACAGGACTTGGGACAATTTCAAGTGTTATGACTTTTTTTAAATCCTCCAAAAATAGTAAGTGAATGTTATAAATTCTTACTTTTCTCATATGATAAGGAATGCGTTCATTATTAACATATAGCAAAGCTTTCTTCTCTAACTAGGCATTTAATCAGAACTGGGCCTCATTAGCTAACACATCTGCATATTGTATGTGAATTTTGTCAAGTACCTTTTTGACTGGTCACTGATGACCACCTGAACACATCTCAGCTTTACTAAATAACAGTAAGATTGAAATGTTGGTGCACCTTCCATACATTTAAAGATGAATTTTGCTTTCTGCTAGAAGATGGATCTAATCTGATTTGGAAGGAAATCTAAGTACCAGACCCCAAGCCTTCCATTTGACCAGTCCTGCTAGATGCTTTAGCAAAAGGGATGGGGAGATGCTTACCAACGTTAATGGTGTCTGCACCACCATAGCAAACACAGCCCTGAGTCACCACCAGTGAGTCTTGTCCTAGGTTAGCACCAAACATCTAATATGTTCACTGGTGCAACCTCTGACCTTGCTGGTCCCAGAGCTGTACTCAGGACTCCGAAGCAGGAATCCTCCAGAGATTTCTATGAGGTTGGGCAGATAGATGGACAGACTGCATTTGGGTACCCAGAGGTGATGTGGACTCCACCTTCCTATGTGTCTCATTTGTGGTCCCAAATCTATTTTGGTTAGAGAGCTCCTGTTCCCCATGCCTTTTTTGAAGAGACGGTATCCATGTAGATGAATCTCAGGCAAAACAGTAAAGCACAAGAATATTTCATGCTGCCAGGACCCTTGCCTTGAGGAATAACCTTCCAGAACCAGCCATAGGATTGGCAAGAGAAAAATCCATGTATATGAGGACAGAGGGTGAAGTCCTCTGGGGGTACCTTTGTTCAAGAGAAGTCCCTCTCCCTTAATTCTATTTGTCCCTTGGAGTTTCTCCTCTTTCCCCTCCATTTTCACTACCCCATCTGGTCCCCTTAGACCTCTGTCCCATCTAAATAATTCCTCTGTCCCCTTTCAGTCTGCTTCACCTTAAAGTCCATGCCTAGTCTGTCCTTCCAGGTCACATCCCCCCTCTAATTTGTTCTTCTCCAAAGTTCCCCAGCTAGTACTTGCAATCTCCATCCCTCTTCATATGCTATTCTCTGTGTCCTTGTCCTGACTAAAAGGCCTGGGGAGAGCTGCTGCCTCTTCTTAGAGCAGCCTGGGACCTTGAAGCAGACAGCTTTGAAAATGGAGCAGGGACATGTTGTCTGCTTTGAGGTTGCCTCTCAGGGGAGGGAGGCAGGCAGAGAGTGGCGAAATAAAAGAGCAGAAAGGACTCTGTGGCACAAAGACTCTTTGCCTTTGCCCCTTCCACCTTTTCCCTCTTCTTCCTAAGGTTCCTCTACTCCATTCTTATAAGACATAATGGGGAAGGGTAATGGCGTCACTGTAGGTGGACCATGTCCAGCTCCATAGCATGATAACATCTGTAGTAAAGTAAAGAATAATGGACACAGAGAGAATTCCTGTTGAGATTTTCCTGTGTCACTCAGCATACTTGGAAGAAACTCAACGACAGGTGTCATGGTTTAACCCCAGCCAGCAACCAAGCACCACACAGCTGCTCGCTTACCCTCCCCTGCCCCCCCCCCCCCCCCCCCCCCCCCCCCCCCCCCCCCCCCCCCCCCCCCCCCCCCCCCATAAAATAACAACAACAATAACAATAATAATAAATTGTAATGAAAAGTAAAAAAACAAGAGAGAGAGAGGAACAAAACCCAGGGGAAAAAAAAACAGTGATGTAAGTGCTCACCACCCACCGACAGACGCCCAGTCAGTCCCTGAGCAGCGATCGCTGCCCCCTGGCCAACTCCCCCCAGTTTATATACTGAGCATGACGCCATATGGTATGGAATAGCCCTTTGGCTGGTTTGGGTCAGCTGTCCTGGCTGTGCCCCCTCCCAGCTTCTTGTGCACCTCTTTGCTGGCAGAGCATGGGAAGCTGAAAAGTCCTTGACTTAGTATAAACACTGCTTAGCAACAACTAAAACGTCAGTGTGTTATCACATTATTCTCGTGCTAAATCCAAAACACAGCACTGTACCAGCTACTAGGAAGAAAATTAACTCTATCCCAGCTGAAACCAGGACAACAGCTCTGAAACCCTTGGGATGATTAAATCATAATAAATAATACTAAGAAAAGGAAGTCTCTAGCTGGTTTGAATGTTATGTTCTAGAGGTGATTAAAGTTACTACTTATACCAATGCCTTAGGTTCTTTTGTTTAGATGTCCCCCACCCAAACTTTAAAAGGGTGATCAGGGTGATTGTCCTAAGCATAGACAGGGAAAAACACTGTAGGCAATACTGCAAAGTATTTCTTCTGTAGCTCATCACACAGCTTTTGTTGTAGCACTCACAAGTTACTCTCATCTGATACTCTTTTTGGTAAGTAACAAGCTCTGACCTTTGAGTTTCTGATAAGCCCCATTTGTTTCGTTGATATCCAGGCAAACCTACCTAATTTTTCACTTTGGACCAGCTGACAGGTCCCGTTTAGTCTGTGGCTTGGGAGCACTCCAGGTTCTCAGACCTGTCAAGTCATATACTGAATAAAAGAGTCATACTGCTGACTCTCACCTTGTGTTACCCAGCAGCCCAGCTGGCATATAACTCACTTCCAGCACTGTCCTGCCTCTGCACTGCAGCCATCCTGAGCCATCGACTGACAGTGCAGAGCAGGAGACAACGCTGGGTGCTGCAGCTGGCGCGATGCCACCTGGCAGGACTTGGTGCTCAGAGGATCCCCACTAAATGGTCTCCCCTTCCCTGCCGCTGCTGAGACCAAGCCTCCCTCTGTGCATGCGTGTATTGGGTTTACGTGGCAAGGTTTTGGTAGTGGGGGAGCTACAGGGGTGGCTTCTTTGAGGAGTTGCTAGAAGCTTCCCATATGTCCGATAGAGCCAATGCCAGCCGGCTCCAAGACAGACCCACCATTGGCCAAGGCCGAGCCCATCAGCGATGGTGGCAGTGCCTCTGTGATAACATATTTAAGAAGGGGGAAAAAAAAAGACTGCGCAACACCAGCAGCAGTTGGAAGAGAGAGGGGAGTGAGAATATGTGAGAGAAACAACTCTGCAGACACCAAGG
>NW_008795557.1:1645613-1649732 GCF_000699145.1 Aptenodytes forsteri
GCTGGAGCAGGGGAAGAGTGTGAGGAGTCCTCCCCCTGAGGAGGAGGGAGCGACAGAAACAACGTGTGATGAACTGACCACAATCCCCATTCCCTGTCCCCCTGCACTGCTGGGGGTGGAGGGGGTAGAGAATTCGGGAGTGAAGTTGAGTCCAGGAAGAAGGGAGGGGTGGAGGGAAGGTGTTTTAAGATTTGGTTTTTATTTCTCATTATCCTACTCTGATTTGATTGATAATAAATTAAACTAATTTCCCCAAGTCGAGTCTGTTTTGCCCATGACGGTAATTGGTGAGTGATCTCTCCCTGTCCTTATCTCGACCCATGAGCCTTTCATTATATTTTCTCTCCCCTGTCCAGCTGAGGAGGGCAGTGATAGAGCGGCTTTGGTGGGCACCTGGCATCCAGCCAAGGTCAAACCCACCGCAATGCACAACTGTGGCCTTCTATCTTGCCCGAAAGAGGAGAGCGGGATGGACAACAGGAACGATCAAATTGGGATCATCAATGCACACGCTTTTTTTCCCTTGTGCCAGAACTATGAAAAGCCACAGTGACCACTGCTGAGCGAGCATCCAACAGATTGGCCAAAGATCCTCCCTTTTAGCTCCTCCACGCAGCAGTGTTTGCTATACTCACAACTCCTACCCCTCCAAACAGCAGAGACGAGCCTTACCATTCAGGGGTCTCCTTTCAGCTCTCTGTCCCTGGTTGTCCTTCTTTCAACCCTGTTTCTTCCCCTGGTAGCCCCTATTCAGCCCTTCCTAGCCATCATTCATCATCATTCAGAATAACAACCTTTGATTTTGCTCATGGTGCTGAGATAGAGCTGTCTCTATCTTCACTATTTGCAATCGTGTTGTAGCCATGATGATCTAGAGAGGAAGGCTGACTACCAGGAAAGGTAGCTCAACTCCTGACCATGGGACTTGAACCCTTCCTACAAGCTTTTTTCCTGGGCAATGCATTGCCTTAGGTCACTGGAATAGCCTCACTTCATATCAAGGCAAAACCTGAAGCCCTCAATTAATTTTTGATCAGTCTTTATTCAAGTAGACTGGATTGTCTGCTTAAGAGACATGAAAAAGAGTCTTCTAAATTCTAGATCTTGCACCTCATTAGGAGGACTGCAAACCAGGAGGAAAAAGAGACAAAAAAGGACAGCGAATCTCTATTTCCAAAGTAGCACTCAGTACATTTAAACAGATTCATAAAGACAGCTCTAAAAACAAATGGTTGATTAAATTAAATCAGATTAAATAAACAAAAGAAACAAAGGGAAAGCACAGCTAAGAGTTTGGCTCTGTGACTGGTATTATTATGGAGGGAAAAACAGTTAATTTAAATTTTAAGGAAGATGCTATTTGTCAGGGTGGTTTCGTTTGAACAGAACTATTTTTTCCATGACACATCGCCAGATCTCCTCTTTGTGAAGCCAACAGGGAAAATCAGTGTTATTTTACCAGCCCTGTGCTATGGTAAGATTGGCACATTCTGACATGAAGTTTTCCTTTTAGAGAGCGCACTCTGGGCAGTATTTATTTCTGCATGTAAAGAGTTTTGTACGTGGGCAGCCCACTGAAGCCTGCCACTTGCATCTTGATGTCCAGGGGTGTCTGTGTCGGGATGTCACAGGGGCAGGGATATATCCCTTACAGCACCAAATCCCCAGCAGAGCTTTTACTGGTGCCAGTGCGTGTCGGGAGCCAGTCAGGGATAAAGTGAAGCACCACCTGAGCAGTACAGATTCACCCAGCCTTACAACTCCTGTTTTTCACAGCATCCCTGGTTTCTTAATATATCTTCTCCATCTTCACATGATGATTCTGGAGCGTTTCTTCTCTTTTCTGAATAGAAACAGGGGTCCAGCTGAGAGTCTTCATTGCGGTATGTCCCTCCATGATGATTTCTGGTTTACAAGCCTGCCTTTTTCCCCTCAAGCACTCAGCCACAGGGAAACGTTACTGGTGGTCCATGCTATTCTTTCTCCAACTCATCAATATTAATCAGAGAGGAATCAACCAGCATTGATTAGGAAAATACTCACATTAGCTGCACAAATGAACACAAAAAGAAAATCAAAATGGACAGCCCTGTGGACCAGGACGTAACAGTCACCATAGTGTTCAATTCTGAAAAGGAAACAATGAATGTTCTTGATTATAAGCCACTCAACGACTATTCATGAGCAGCAGAATTAAATGAAGACAGATTTTCTACAGAATTGTGTGCCCCATATTTTGTAAACAATCCTACCACAATAGTCTTAGCTTTCCTCTCATGTACAGAACGATCTCCACCTACTGAGATACACTAAGGACCTTCCCAAGTCCCAGGTCTGGCAATGCATCCACTTTGCAGATCCCAACACCTCCACTCCTCCACAGCCCTGAAACTCCCCAAATCCCTCCAGTTCTTCCTGATAACCCCTGAACTCCCATCCATACTGTCTCCAGCTCCTCTCATGTCCCCTCATGACCAGTTCAGGAAGAAGCAGAAGAGGCAGCAATGCCGTCAGGGTGCACACACGTTGACTGATGTGCCACCAGGCCAGGAGGAACCCCGTCTGCTTTCCCATCTGAAATGAGCTGGAAATAGTCTTGTTATCCGTTTGGCCCAAGTATGTCATCTGAAACCGCTTCTTAACATATGCTTTTCAAAACATATTAGCTTTGTTTTACAGGGTTTTGGCAAAACATTTTTCCATCACAATTTGCAAAGTCATCAAAATCTCAACCTTCTTGAAGAATGCACTGATTTAAATTCAATGTTGCTTAAAAAAAGCTTTTACATAATACTTTTTAGCATTTAGTTGTTAGAGTTATTCCATTTGAAATATATTTTGGGATACATTGTTTATTCTGATTTATGTTATAAGTTTATTTCTTATGTTCTCATTTATTCTGCATTTATGTTCATGTTTAATTTTATATTCACTTTCTTATTTTAATTCCATATTCTACAGTTTTACCTAGTAAAAATGAAATACTAGAAGTCAAACAAAAATAAATATTGAAATAGTTTTAGTGATATATTCTCATTGACCAAAAACGTGATGCTTTTTTAAATGCACGAGAAGCAAAAATCAAAACATAGCATTATATTTCAGATTGCAATGAAAAAAAAAAAAAGAGAACTACTGAATTGCCTATAAAGCTGAGACTCGATAGCTCTACCAGCTCACTCTACAGGCTGATATATTTATTTAATCACCCAAATATAAAAGTCTTTTTTTCTAATACTGACATTGGTTATGTCATTAAAAATTGATCTACAAATATTTTTGCTTTTGTGAATAAACAGTCCATTTTGCTGTGATTTTTTGAATTATATCTTTATTATGTCTGCGTATTAGATGTTGAATGTTTACACTCACTGGTTTTGAATCCTCTTCAATCTGATTCTAGATACATCCTACTTCTTGTTAGAAGAACTAAAGAGCACACAGATACTGTATAAGCATATGTGGCATTTGCTATTCCTTATCCTCAGGCTGAAAACATTGATTTCCTCAGTAAGGGAGAAGAAGCAGAACAATGCAAATTTTGCTAATTAGCTATACACCGCAAATTCAGAAGAAGATATGAAAGTCTGAGAACCACCACACACCGGCAGTTGCGTGAGATCTTTCCTTTGCCTGTAACTATTCAGAAAGCATTTAGTTGACAAATGCATTTGGTGAGACTCCGGATTCATGCATCACCAGTGTTTTAACCAAAATATGTGTAGTAAACCTAGCTCCAGTTTATCCTTCCTTACACTGCTGGATCAGACAAAACCCTTGAAGTACAGTAATCTGCCTTCCTATATCCCAATGGACAGAGCATTAGGTAGAGATCTGCTTTTGTTTATGATTACTTTTTAATGGCTTTTCACTACAGCAGATAGACCTGACGTCATTAAGCCTGTCATTAATATATTTTGAGAGAATTACTGAACACATAATTGATAGCAGTTTTCCTTCCGTTATAGATTTGGAAAGTTTGGTGGTATTTATATAAGCGTGTTGATTGAGATAAAGACGGTTTAATAGGACAGAAAAGGAAGGGGAAAATAATAATAATAATAATAATAATAATGATAAAAGAATATACAAAGCAAGTGATGCACAGTGCAATTGCTT
>NW_008795557.1:1651132-1658747 GCF_000699145.1 Aptenodytes forsteri
TCACTTACCGAGTATCTGTCGCGGCAAGGAATCTCTCAACCTCGAGGAGTAACCTTGAGAGGCGTCCCTACTCACGGGGAGATCCTGGTGTGTAGCCCACTGCCGTGCAGGAGAGCTCAAAGGGCTCTTGGGCTGCTCACTATTTATGGGGGTAAGATGACTGACTCATATTTGCATACCGATAACTGTGGTTAGGTGGGTGTATTTCTCACGATAGCCCTTGGTTATTGTGTTGTTATCTGGCTCCCAAATCCACTTCAAATGGACACGGCTATCACTATCAGCATCCATTAACGACCGCCCCTGGTAGTTATCGCTTGAGCAGGGTTACAGGAGATAAAGGTCAGGTTGGGCGGGAGAGCACACCGTCACACATGTGAAATAGGTTGGGTGAGAGGGGAGGGAAGGAAGCTTTGATGCATCCACAGTATGTCTAACTGTACATCTGGAGGTGCCTTTTCCACTTCCCCAGCAAAGCCCAGCCCTCCGCACAAGGGTTTAACTTACAATGCAAAGCTGGCTGTGAAGGAGGCAGCATTGGTGTATGGCAAATCCCACTGCAAAAACCTCCATGTTCTGCTAGATCTCTCCTTAGAGTCATTTGGAAAGAAGTGCCTCTTTATATTAGACAAAAAGGAAATGGGGAAAGACAGCAAAAAACATAAAAAAAACCTCAAGGCAGGAGGGATATTGCACAGAAGCAGCCATTCCCACTGCAGAAACACCTTTCCACAGCTCGGAGGCTCAGCAAAGACCGTCTAATGGAAGCAGCAGGGGCTTCCAGCAGCAGCGAGGACAGCTTAACACAAAGGTTATTTGTATCTTCTCTTTCAATCTCATTTTCCAGCCCGGGGAGTGTACTCCCAAATGTGTTTGACAGGTTTCCGTTTCCATTTCTCAAAGCCAAGCTTTTCACGCCAGCAGCTCTTCGCTTCATCTGATCCACTGGCAATTTTTCCCCAGGACAAGCTGGAGTCACCTGCCCACAGTAGCCCAGGAAGAGTCCTCACAAAAGGCACTCAACTGTACGTTAATTTGTGGGGACTGTTCACTTCAGTCCCAAGCTGGTGCAGGCTGGTGCCCTGAACTGTGAAAGACCAGAACTATTAACACTGATTTATATCCTACCTCACCTAGCAGAGCTGCATATTTCTGTTCGCCTCAGCACTGCGGAAATGCCTCATGTGCTCTGAATCATACTCAACTATTTTTTACAGGAATACTGAGCATGCTTTTAAATTTACCACAGTCATAATTTCCCATTTACTTGGATTTGGGAGGTGGAGACTGCTCATAAGTGTTTCCATTGTACTGAGTCTATACATACCCTTTTGCTGTCTCCTACCTCCTCCTTTGCCTTGGTTTCCCTCATCTTTCAGAGTATTTGGATCATGGAGAAACCCAAGCAACCTCTCAGGATGCAGCCACACTGTCAAGTAACTGAGCTCTCAGTTTACGTTGCAGTCCTGGTCCCTTAGGTGCAGTTTGGATGCAGTCTTGTCCAAAGGGGATGGATTAGTTAGCAAGGCAAAATCATAGAATCATAGAGTTGTAGAATCATTTAGGTTGGAAAAGACCTTTAAGATCATCAAGTCCAACCGTTAGCCTAGCACTGCCAAATCCACCACTCAACCATGTCCCTAAGTGCCACATGTACGTATCTTTTAAATACCTCCAGGGATGGTGACTCAACCACTTCCCTGGGTCACAACGACCACACTGAGGTCCAAACCCAGCACCAAGCAAGTGGCTAGTGATGGGGACAGTCCGTAACACCTTTGGAAGAAAGTGAGAATTCGCTTAAATGGTGTGCATATTGAGTTTTAAATGCTGTGAGTCGGGGACTTTTCCACTGCCCACCACATTCTAACAAAGACCCTCGTATCGCCCATTCAATGCACAAGACTTTCACTCCCTGAGGGGTGAAGCTACTGGTAAACCATCTACTTAACCAGGGGGAAGGCTGACCATTAGAAAATGGTAATAAATCATCCTGTGATTTAAAATCTGAATGTAAATTCAGACACATGCAGCAGAAAAGGAGGGGAGGGAAGATGGACCGTTAAGAAACTGCTATTTTGTTTCCAAAGCGATTGAGAAGCATGTAGTGAGGACCAGCAGGGACAGATACTCAAGGAAGCAGCGCGGTTTCCTGCAAGATGGACTGATGGAAAGCAGCTCCTGTATGTTGCTGATGGCTCCACCCAGATGCCTTCGTGCTGCTTCACTGATTACATTTCCACTTCCAAATTCACCTGTCCCAGGGAAAGACCCATACTGCAGCCTTATCCATACTGTCACCTGGGAGCAGTCCTTGGAGGGAGGTATGGCCTGAACTACTGCAAGTATTTTGGGAGGCAATGAGTGGGTTGTCTCCCAAGAAGAAGGTCTAGAAGTGCAGCAAGATTTGGAGATATCAGGACTCAGGAGTAAACTGGGGAGCTCAGTTATTTGATAGGGTGGAAAGCCTCCTATGATCCCAAGTGATTTACCCATTCAACCAGCATTAGCACAGATTGAGTTAGGAGTAGGACTCACAGTATCTGTTCAGAAAGAGGATCTGCAGGTAGCTGGACATAGGGTGCGTGTGTGAACAGGAGGGGTTCTCCCCATCCTCGCTATCTCACAGGAGAAAGGTTTTGCCTCGAGAACAAGAACACTGTAAAACTCAAACAACTTTACCTTTTCATTTTCTCCAAGATGGAAAATGAAACTGCTCGTATTATTTTTTCTCACAAAATACTTTCTTGTTCCCTACAAAGGAGAACTGGAGAAGGCCAAAGCTTGAGCAAATTGAAATCTCCAGGTATCTAACAGTCATTTCAGCTTCTCCACATGGTCCTTTGCATTACTGGGGTTTCTGCAGTTGGGTTGTTGTTTCAGTTGGCATCTCCAATCATTTTTATTTCTTGAACAAAAATGCAGCGGAGACACTCAGCCCTATATCTGATGGGTGCCGATCAGCAGTGAGATGAGAGTAGGACCTGTCCGGGCAGCCTTTGGTGAGAAAGGCAAGACAACCATTAGCAAAATATTCTTTGAGTGTCATTTCTTTTAACATATTCCAATTTTCTAGCCCCACTACTTCTGCATGAAATACTTCCATACGAGCAGACAAGAAAATGAACAGGAGCTTCTGGTTCACGCATTGCCACCAACTAGGGGATAGCTTCTGTGTTCAGCAACTACCCACTCACACGATGTCTGAAGCTGTCTGTATATTATTCCTTTAAGCACCAGGAAAGTTCCTATATATCTAAATTCAGCTCAGAATTTGCTGTGGTTTGTGCAGCGATTAATGGAAGGTCTGAGCTTATTTCGTGCTGCCAGTGTCGTAATCAGTTTACTTGGGGATTCTCTTCTGGGATTAACAACTTTGCAAAAATTGTTACGTCAGATACAGTTCCCAGGGGTACAAATGCCATTTTTTATATGATTAACTGAGGAAAGTTGCAATTATAAATAGACATACATGGGGCTGGCAGGAACTAAGAAACTGTGTTGCAAAGGGATGCTCAAAGCTTGTTTTTACCCTAACTGACTGACAGTTTCTGTCACTCTTACAAGCACTGTGTTTCTTGGGCATTGCCCATAATTTAGTTGAACTCGTGGGACCAGGTCTTTTGCTAGTGTAAATTAAAATCTGTGCCCAGTTTGCATTGGGAAAGGCCAGCTGATGTCTTCACACCAAAATATTGCATGTTGCATTGCAAATTGCCTGACACTTTAAGCAGAGATGAACTCCAACTTATTCCATTGCTGTTACACCCACTTTCATGTGGTGTGAAGTGCAGCAGATTTCAGGATATTTCATTTTAGAGGACTGAATTTTAATGAGAGTATCTGTTAACCTCTACAGTCCCAGCTGTATCAGGCACACTGTAATTCAATACAAACTCACTGTGACAACTTTCTGGTCTCCCCAAAGAAATTCCTGCCTATTGAGAGGTCCAAGAGGACTGTAATGTCTCCTGCATTGTTCCTCAAGCACCGTATAAAGGTGTCCTTGTATGCTGCTTGCTGGATGACACTGGGCCTCTGGGGATCAGCAGTCAATGCTGTGAGCTTTGTAGAGTAGATGGCCTTTCTTTCACCTCAGTTAATTTGAAAGATCTGCATTTAGTTCAGACTAGAAACTACAGATCCCTTGCTGGGAGTGCCAGTCAGCCCATGTAACCCAGTTGCCCATGAGCTGAATGAGCCTTTGGAGGTGCCCATCTTTATCCACTTGTTATAGAGGATAACCAGTTCAAATATATATATATATAGCTAATTTTCAATGGCTCAAGTTGAATTAGATGTGACCTACAACACAGGGCAGGAATTGCACTCCAAGACCTAGACGGTCCTTTTCCAACCCTCAGAGCTGGGCTCAGCATGCCCTTCAACTGCAGCTACTGATCCAGGGTTTGGATCAGCTGGGAACACGGGCCAAAGTCCCACTGGTTCAGTGCATGGCCAGAGTGATCTCTCGCATGCTTCCAAAAGGCTCCATGGAAAGGTTTTGGAGGGAGGATTTTATATCAAGCCATTTCTGGGAGCCCTCTCTGCAACAGAAAATGTCCACTGTCATTCATTTATGAAAAACACATAATGGACCTGAGTGTCAGATGAGCTTCCGTGCTCTTCTGCAAACAAAAATAATAGCACCTTACACACAGATAAAAGAAAATGTAGGAGTAAAGAAAGCTGCCCAGCCCGTGACTGAGATACAACAATTTCACAGAGCCTTTTTTCTTGCTTTTTCACTTCCAGGTCACTTCCTGGACCTTTCCGCACATTTTCTTCCATCAGCTTTTGCTTCAGTCACAGAAAAAAAATGTACAAACAAAACTCGATGGCCAGGGTGATGCTGTTGAGCAGAGCCCACCCTGCCTGTTTGCTATTTCTGGCTGGATCTTTTTAAACTTGTGGATGGCTCTGTAAGTCTTATTTACACTTATTTACTAAACTCCATCTGACAGAAAACACAGCAGCTTTTCTCCCCTCCTCTCTGTCGCTCTGCAGAAGGACTCATGCAGGCAGAACCACAGTGCCCACTGAATGGCAGAAAATGTGATGGAATTGGGTGTGAATCCTTGCTGTTAGAGGAAGAGAAGAGAAAAAGGAGCAATATATGTTCAGAAATTTTCAGAGACCTCTGTAAGAAACCTCTGCAAACTCAAATGAGGACAGCGATGCTTCTCACCGGGTGAATACAGTACCCTCTTCTGATGCAGGCTTTTTTCCTGGAGTGAAGGGTGGCCCACTTAAAGGTGGAACAGACCAGCTGTTTAGCAACACAAAACAACACCAAAGAACAGTGCCAGGCAGCAAAGAGAAATTCTGCATAGAAAGGAAATGGCTGGGAAAACTGAAGCAGGTAGGATGTAATTTCTCAGCAGTCTGCAATCACAGCATCTGCAGGAACACCATTAACCCAATAAAAACCACCACCTGCTCTGCTGAACTGAAGAGCACCCTGAGCATCATGGTGTCTACCAGGCACTCTGCAGTAAAAATGACATGAAGCCGGTGCACCCCCCAGACAGGTCCTAGAGCAGCCCCCCCACAACCTTTGGGTTTCTCTCTGCAGAGTTCATCACACATGGCTTGGATGAGCTCCTACAATATGCTGGTCAATGAGCTCTTACGTGAGATAAATTCTCCCAAACCATAGCAGAGACCTTATGGCTCCTTCAGCTTTGAAGATAAAATTAAATGAACATGTCTAAGCAAATCCATAGAGAATCATAGAATCATAGAATCATTGAGGTTGGAAAAGACCTCTAAGATCATCGAGTCCAACCATCGACCCAACACCACCACCCACTAAACCATGTCCCTAAGTGCCTCATCTACTCGTCTTTTAAATACTTCCAGGGATGGGGACTCAACCCCTTCCCTGGGCAGCCTGGTCCAATGTTTAAACACTCTTTCAGTAAAGACATTTTTCCTCACGTCCAATCTAAACCTCCCCTGGTGCAACTTGAGGCCATTTCCTCTCGTCCTATCGCTTGTTACTTGGGAGAAGAGACCGACCCCCACCTCGCTACAACCTCCTTTCAGGGAGTTGTAGAGAGCGATGAGGTCTCCCCTCAGCCTCCTTTTCTGCAGGCTAAACAACCCCAGCTCCCTCAGCCGCTCCTCACAAGACTTGTTCTCCAGACCCCTCACCAGCCTCGTTGCCCTTCTCTGGACACGCTCCAGCACCTCAACGTCCTTCTGGTAGTGAGGGGCCCAAAACTGAACACAGGATTCGAGGTGCGGCCTCACCAGGGCCGAGTACAGGGGCACGATCACTTCCCTACTCCTGCTGGCCACACGATTTCTGATACAGGCCAGGATGCCATTGGCCTTCTTGGCCACCGGGGCACACTGCCGGCTCATGTTCAGCCGGCTGTCGACCAGCACCCCCAGGTCCTTTTCTACCGGGCAGCTTTCCAGCCACTCTTCCCCAAGCCTGTAGCGCTGCATGGGGTTGTTGTGGCCGAAGTGCAGGACCTGGCACTTGGCCTTGTTGAATCTCATACAGTTGGCCTGGGCCCATCAATCCAGCCTGTCCAGGTCCCTCTGCAGAGCCTTCCTACCCTCGAGCAGATCAACGCTCAAGAAAGGGCAACATGCACCATCACTAAGCCTAGAACAGCCATGAAGATCCTCATGGGTTCATCAGCAGTTTCCTTACCAAAATTTCTTAAGTCTTTTCTTTTATAGGACACCAACATCTACACACATCTCCCACAAGGGCTTTTGGCTTCCTTGTTATTTCAGGTAGGTATAAATCCAGAGTAAATACGATTAGGGCAAAGAAAAGTCATAGGGAAATCATTAAAAGTCTTTTGAAGAGTTACCATATCACTAAGATTGCTTAAAAGTCAGACTAAGGGTAGAGGAGATCTGCAGAGAGCGGAGATATGGTTTTGATGGGTACATTTCCAATGTAGACTGCACCGCCTACAGAGGTGCAGTGACATTTAAACCTAGTGAAAATGTTTGGCATATATTTTTGGCATATTCAGACCTCTCCCACAAGTCACCTCCAATTAAACATTAATTAGCTGCAGCATGGCAACCCTTCTGCTGCTTAGTTAAAAGGACCACTGCAGACACTAATGAAATACCTCAGTGTGATTTACAAACACAAATGCACTTAAAAATGGGTTTCTCACTGGTATCCAATTTTGCGCAGAACAAAAGACAACTGATGTGCTGCTGATCATGGTTCCAGTTCCTGAAAGAATACCTCCATCAACGATGTAATTACACACTAATTTGTTGCTAACATACACTTGGTTTTCCCCAGACACGTTTTTTTTTATTTCTTCACAAAGTTTTATCATAGAATCATAGAATAGTTTGGGTTGGAAGGGACCTCTAAAGGTCATCTAGGCCAACCCCCCTGCCGTGGGCAGGGACATCTTCAACTACATCAGCTTGCTCAGAGCCCCGTCCAGCCTGACCTGGAATGTTTCCAGGGATGGGGCATCCACCACCTCCCTGGGCAACCTGGGCCAGTGTTTCACCACCCTCAGTGTAAAAAATGTCTTCCTTATATCTAGTCTGAATCTACCCCCTTTAGTTTAAAGCCATTCCCCCTTGTCCTGTCGCAACAGGCCCTGCTAAAAAGTTTGCC
>NW_008795557.1:1659832-1660878 GCF_000699145.1 Aptenodytes forsteri
CAGAGGTGAGACTGACTGGCCTGTGGTTCCCCGGGTCTTCCTTTTTTCCCTTTTTAAAAATGGGGGTTATGTTTCCCCTTTTCCAGTCAGTGGGAACTTCACTGGACTGCCACGACTTCTCAAATACGATGGAGAGTGGCTTAGCAACTTCATCTGCCAGTTCCTTCAGGACCCATGGATGGATCTCATTGGGTCCCATGGACTTGTGCACCTTCAGGTGCCTTAGATGGTCTGGAACCAGATGTTCTCCCACAGTGGGTGTTTCTTCATTCTCCCAGTCCCCACCTTTGCCTTCTGCGGCTTGGGCGGTGAGGCTTAAGCACTTGCTGGTAATGACCGAGGCAAAAATTTGCCTTTTGTCAAGGCAAAATTTAAAGCCTTATCTGGATGTGTTATTGCCCAGTTAGAGGAATGTATACTGCCAAGTGTGGAGAAAAATGACGTTTTAGATGCATCACAATTACCATTGTGGTTTCCCTCTTCTCTCCTCTCTCTTGCACCCCAGTGTGCCAGATCACTGGAATTTCAGCCAGACTTGGTAATTATCTGTGTTGAAAAAAACATGGTTACTTTTGGCTTAAGAGGCTTTGGGAGTTTCAGTGCAGCTTTTGAAATCAGAAAGATGCTCTTACCTTCATAGTACAGTGACTGGCATAGTACAGTGATCTGGATGAGGGGATCGAGTGCACCCTCAGTAAGTTTGCAGACGACACCAAGTTTGGCAGGAGTGTGGGTCTACTTGAGGGTAGGAAGGCTCTGCAGAGGGATCTGGACAGGCTGGATCAATGGGCCAAGGCCAACTGTATGAGGTTCAACAAGGCCAAGTGCTGGGTCCTGCACTTCGGCCACAACAACCCCATGCAGCGCTACAGGCTTGGGGAAGAGTGGCTGGAAAGCTGCTCGGCAGAAAAGGACCTGGGGGTGTTGGTCGACAGCCGGCTGAACATGAGCCGGCAGTGTGCCCAGGCGGCCAAGAAGGCCAATGGCATCCCGGCCTGTATCAGAAATAGTGTGGCCAGCAGGAGCAGGGAAGCGATCGTGCCCCT
>NW_008795557.1:1661317-1664089 GCF_000699145.1 Aptenodytes forsteri
GAGGTATTTAAAAGACCTGTAGACGTGGCACTTAGGGACATGTTTTAGCGGTGGACTTGGCAGTGCTAGGTTAATGGTTGGACTTGATGATCTTAAGGGCTTTTCTAACCTGCACGATTCTGTGATTCTATGACTTTCAAAGCAAAACAGTGGCTGGTGGATTTTGAAACAACTCCACAGCACACATTGCAACTCCACACCACTCACACAAGGACAGGACAGTTGACTGTACACTGATATGTTAACCAGTGCAGGGAATGCTGAAGGACACTGAAAATTATTCATCTATACCACTAGGTCACTAGAATGGTCCCTGGCATGGCTTTTGCCCTCTAGCAACTACCACCACCCCTTGAAGATCATTCTTTGCACATGGTGCTTCTTCTGGGAGACCATGTGGCAGCAGGACTTGAAGAGTCAGGAGCTTCCTCTGCTCTCCTGGTCTGTATCCACTCGGCCAAGCCGTAGGAGTTCAAGCACACATCACAAGTCATCTTCCTGATCAGATCCCTGAGTACAGCAGACAAAAGATTTAGTTTGAAAACAACATTGTACAACTTTTTAATAACCAATAACTAATGAAAGGTGCACTGGTCAGGGCAGTTTTGAAGATATAGAAATCACTGGAATAAATAAATAAAAAGCTGTTTTACCAGAAGCATTTCTGCAGTGAAACCAACTGCAAAGAGACATGAAACAATCTTGCCAGTAATGGATAGCATTTATCACATTCACAGATTCGTGGAGCCATTCTGCACACCTGAGGCTGCTAACAATGTGGGGGATGGGGGCAGTTACTCTAAAGGCCAACATATGGCAGTAAATCTGGAATAGCTGAATACTGTGATAAATTCACAGTAATAATTCAAGATGCTTCTAGAAGATTTTTGGGGCTGTGCTTCCCCGGTTGCCCTGTAAAGAGGCATCAAGGTAGGGTATTAAAAGCATCTTCTTGGCAATGATTTACATGCAAAAAATGTGAATTTCATTTTTAAGAGCAGATTTCTTGTAGATGATTTTAAAAATTAGGCATCTACTGTAAGGCAGGTTTCTACAACAGTCAGCAGAGACAGACAGTCACCTCCGACACCACTTCTCTGAAGCGGGGTGACCCATCTCTGGAAGAGCCTTGTTCCTTCCACTGATCACACAGGGAAACTAAGCTGTGTGAATGCCACAAAGCTTGAAAAGGACAGAGTATTTCAATTACAAGATCACGGAAGAGAAAATTGATATTTTAATTTTTGTTTTACTGATTATTTTTACTGGAACTCTGTTTGCCTTATTCCTGCAACCCTCAAAGGCATGCGAGGAAATAATTAAGGCATAATCTCTTTTGCTTGGTAAAATATGGAGCAATAAATGGCTGTTAAGATTGATTCGGGGCTGAAGCAAAGCACAAGCCTGGGGTAGATTTCACCTTGCTATTTCTCAGGATGATGCAAAGAAACTGAACTCGGGCCTTTTACAGGCAAATCACATGCCAAATTAGGAAAAATAAGCTCTGTGCACAGCTTCTTTCCTTGGGGTGAGTCTGAGTCGTTCTGTAGTGTTTTGCTTCATGTTGTCCAGAAGAACTGGACCAAAATCCATTTCCTTGAATGGATGATCACACTTAAAAGGAAAATATAACTGAAAGCCCAAGGTGAAATATTCATATACATTGAAATATATGCTTTTCTGAGCCAGCTAACAGTCTGGAAAACCACTTCTGTCTGCCCCAAAGCAGCTTCAAAGAGTTGTGGGGCCAGGATTGATGTCAGAAATCAATCAAGAGGTTTGAGTGCCAGGCTGAAGTGGAAGTGGTGTCATGGATAACCTATGTAAGATGGAGAGGACACAAGGAAGGTTGCACAGGGCAGAAGTGGTTGTCAAATAATGCAGGTGAAACCACTGGAAATGGGAAATCCCTTCTCCAGAAAGATGCTACGTTTGGCAGATGAACAAGTAATCCTGCCCTATGCCAAACTGGCTTTCCCTCTTCTCTTCTCTTCTCTTCTCTTCTTCTCTTCTCTTCTCTTCTCTTCTCTTCTCTTCTCTTCTCTTCTCTTCTCTCTTCTCTTCTCTTCTCTTCTCTTCTCTTCTCTTCTCTTCTCTTCTCTCTTCAGTTTACAAAGTTATTCCATTTTGGAAGAGGGTATGTTAGTTCATCAGCTGCCTGCCCACATGGCTGAATACCTGCTTACCTGCCTTCTCCCCCCACTCTTGGGTTGTCTCCTGCTGTCCAGCTACCTGCCTGAAGGCAAAAATATAAATGACAAAGGTCATGGAGACTGGCAAGCAAGGACCATCACTTCAGTTTTTCCTGACAGACAAACCATGCACTTGCTGCAAAAATAGGTGTAAGAAATAGTCACATGAAAATTTCAATGTTGAAAAAAAACTCTTTTTCCCTTAGACAATCATTCCAGCTAAGGTTTTCCCCCATTGCAGTGACTACAGGGATTGATTGCTCCTGTGGACAGAGATGACTGCAAGACTACCTGAGATTAGATTTAGAGATAGGGGATGCAGGAATCAAATCTGAACATGGACGTCAGTATGGCTGTACATATTCACAGTCCTGTTGCTGACGGTGTCTACTGTGTGTCTCTATCTCTGGGCACACCTGTGTAAAATATTCTGATATAATGATTCCCATTCTGTGATCTTGATCCCATGTGATCCACAAGCTCATAGTAAGAAGTCTGCAGGACATCTGTGGAAACGCAGTGAACGGCAAAGTGTATAGTGTTGTGAATGTAAACTCTCATGGTAAGCCAAGTCATGCTG
>NW_008795557.1:1665994-1673474 GCF_000699145.1 Aptenodytes forsteri
TAAAGACTGAGGCAAAGAAGGCATTAAGTACCTCAGCCTTTTCCTCAGCCTTTGTCACTATGTTTTCCCCCACATCCAATAAAGGATAGTGATTCTCCTTAGCCCTTTTGTTGTTAATGTGTTCACAGAAACATTTTTTATTGTGTTTTACAGCAGTAGCCAGATTAAGTTCTAGTTGGGCTTTGACCCTTCTAATTTTCTCCCTGCATAATCTCATGACATCCTTGTAGTCCTCCTGAGTTGCCTGCCCCTCCTTCCAAAGGTCATAAACTCTCCTTTTTTTCCTGAGTTCCAGCCAAAGCTCTCTGTTCAGCCAGGCCAGTCGTCTTCCCCGCCAGCTCGTCTTTCGGCACGTGGGGATGGCCTGCTCCTGAGCCTTTAAGATTTCCTTCTTGAAGAGTGTCCAGCCTTCCTGGACTCCTTTGCTCTTCAGGACTGCCTCCCAAGGGACTCTGTCAACCAGGCCCCCTAAACAGGCCCCTGAACTGCCCTCTGGAAGTCGAAGGTGGCAGTTCTGCTGACCCCCCTCCTTACTTCTCTGAGAATCAAAAACTCTATCATTTTGTGATCGCTATGCCCAAGATGTCCTCCAACCATCACATCATCCACAAGTCCTTCACTGTTCGCAAACAACAGGTCCAGTGGGGCGCCTTCCCTAGTTGGCTCACTCACCAACTGTGTCAGGAAGGTCTCTTCCACACGCTCCAGGAACCTCCCAGACTGTTTCCTTTCTTATGTATTTCCAGCAGACATCTGGAAAGTTGAAGTCCCCCACGAGAACAAGGGCTAGCGATTGAGAGACTTCTGCCAGCCACTTGTAGAACGCTTCATCCAATATATTCATCCAATATAAAACAATAAAGAGATAGATAACTTTCTATTGATCTGGAAAATACACTGGGAGCCACAAAGTGGAGAGAACAGAAAGTTGTAACACTCCATTAAAAAAAAAAAAAAGATAACCCTGCTGTGGTGCCTTTGAAAGCTAATTTAGTGACTACCTGCATGTGGACCTTGTCCTACAGGTTGTGGCAAAGGAGGAAGCTGAAAGGAGGAGGAAGATGCATAAAAGAAACTAACTTTGAAAAATAAGTGTGTCCCAGATCTGAAAGGATGAGGACACCTACTACAGCGAGGCTCAACTTGAAGCCTTCCTGGAGATTGATGGAAGCAATCTTTTTTAAAACATGAGGAAAGCACTTGGATTTGATCAGTGGCAACTTAGAGATCTCCAAATTGAATCAAACTCCTGCTGTTTTCTTGATTTTTACCTCCTCTTCCCCTTTCTGATTCCCATGAGAAGCCCATTAGTAGCAAACAAGGGAGACCCCAAAATGCTGCTGGTGTAACTCAGCTTCACCCCACGGGTCTGGGAGAAGCCGACCTGAGTTGTTATCATGAGCTTGAGTCGCACAAACCAAATGCAGAGGGGAAGGCTCGGGCAGTCTAAGCTGATGCAAATTGCTCCCTGAGAGGAGGGAGAAGCCTTGACGAAGGAGATGGAGAGGTTGTTACAACTCACAGCTTTCTATGCATTCCTGCCACACACATCTGTCCCTTCACCTCACTGAGCTGCATCATTTAAAACCCCTTCGACTGAGTGCTCTTTTAGTCCATATGGGGTGTAATTTAGCATTGACTTCCATTAACTTCAGGGGAGCTACACAAATTGTGCCAGCTGAGATCTGGCCTTCAATAGTCTGTTAGACCCACTAACCCAGGTAGGAAACTTCTCTGTACATCAGACCCGCCTTCACTATACTCCTTCTCCTCTACCCTTCTTTTATACACCACCATCTCCACCATACTGGAGTTGTGCTGGACTGTTGCAGCAGAGAAAAAAAATTCCATCTCTCCATTTGAAAAATAGGATTTGTTTTCTATCCTGCTTTTCTTCCGGACTTACGCTGTTGCAGCAGAGAAAAAAAAATCCCAGCTCTCCATTTGAAAAATAGGATTTGTCTTCTCTCCTGCTTTTCTTTCCCTTGAAGGTCCAACACTATCCTGCCATTCTGGGTGGCTGCCACTGAACTGGGGATGAAACAAAATCAATTAGGTTTACACGAGGAAAAGCCAGCCAACCTGCAGAGGATCAGAGAGACCATTTCTTACACAACCGTCCACAGAAGTGAAGGGTAATGAGCTGAGCCCTTCTCAACAGCTTTCCATAATACAAAGCATTGGGCAGCTGGTCAGGTGGAGAAAAAAAAACCAACCAACCAACCCTCCTTTTCTCTTCTTTCTTTTTATTTTTAGCCAGAAAATGTGTTTAGTCCAAGATGAGGAAATCTGTCCTATTGGTTAGATTCTCCTTACCACAGCAACACTCTGAAAAGGACAGCTACTCCAGATGGGCCACTTCTCCCATCAACCACAGGGTGAGCACAGCAGTGGCTGATTAACAGCATGGGGTAAAAGCCATACAGGACAAGGCTGAGGTGACACCTTGCTCAGAAATGAAGCTGTGGGAGAAATGAAATGGGTTGGTTGTAATTTTCCAGGAGCCCGCAGCCATGACTGCAGCAATGAGCCCATGAGCTCACAACTCTGCGCTATGTTCTGTTCTGTTCTACTTGCAACACTGGTCACATCTATGACCTAAGACAGTCCAGATATAGTCTCACAGCTATGTTCAGTCAGTCTGTGAGGGTGGCAGGGAGTTAGGACAGAGAGACATCACTTAAATTGAGAGTATACAGAGAGAAGGATGTCCATGAAATGGTCATTACACTGGAGATTGTTTTAGCTGTGTCATGATAGCTGAGGGAAGGGTATTCACATCCCCCAACTTTAGGTATTTGCTTAGATCATAGATCATAGAATGGTTTGGGTTGGAAGGGACCTTAAAGATCATCTAGTTCTAACCCCCCTGCTATGGGCAGGGATACCTTCCACTAGATCACATTGCTCAAAACCCCGTCCAGCCTGGCTTTGAATGCTTCCAGGGAGGTGGCATCCACAACTTCTCTGGGCAACCTGTTCCAGTGTCTCATCACCCTCTGTTGACCTGAGTCAACAGATCTCCTCAGTCTCCCTCTACAGTTGATGGTGAGAAACTATAGATGGGATTCATCTTATCTGTCTTCAGGTGTCTACCTTCAGATGTCTACCTCTGCACCGGTTTTCTGGCCTCCTATAATAGTGGAGATCTAGTCAACAGAGTCAATAGAAGTAATGACACAGGTCTGTCCATGCTATGGTAGATACTTACCTTTTGTCAGATAAATCATGCCCTGAACTTTGCTCAATAAAGAGAACCTGGCGTGACTTGCTCAGATGGAGACACCTATATTGCAGATATCCATCCTAGGTCAGATGGTTTTCACCTATGGAGGGTTATTTGGAGAAGATGTCTGGCCTGGGTGTGCTCTATCTTTCTGAAGAAGCCTTAGTTCACTCCAATGACTCCAAAGGAGACCAAAGGTGACCAGCTGGCTGATACACACTTCTTATTTTGAACACAGAACTGTGCATGCAAACATCAGTTTAAAATCAGAGCTCACCCCTCTGACATCTGACCTAGCACAGGCCACCAAATACCACTCGGTAATGACTTTACTGGGAATAATTAGTACGGTTGTCTCCTTGCACATGGAAATGACTGTACTACCTGAACTGTTAGGTGTCTGCCACAGCACCTTAAAAGTTTCCAGACTCACAGATCTGACAGGGAAGGGTTTTCTTCCTGAAACAAAACTTTTTTCTTTTTTGACAAGACATAAAATTCATTCCAGCATGACCCACCTACTCACTACCCCATTGAGTAAGAGCAGAGTAAGTGTCATCATTAAAAGACAACATATGTAAGATCAGTAAAAGAAAACCAGAGGAGAGATCCAATACAAAATTAAACTCTGTGAAATTTGAAGTCAAATATGAATCTCAAGGTATCCTGCGACTAGATCTGCCTAGCTTGCAAGAGTGATTTCAACTTGCAGCCTTTATTTACAAGAACTGCACACTAATGTCCAGCGAGCGACATGTGGATTCATACTTCCGAGCCGCCTGGCAAATACTTATGCACCTCCCACAAAAACCCTTTAATTAAATGTTAATTAAATGCAACACATTAAGCTTAGCAGACACTCTGCTGCTGAGTTATATACATACACTGCAGACACTCTAATGAAATACTTGACTTTGATTTACGAACATGAATGCAGCTAGAACTGGGTTTTGCGTTGGTATCTAATTTTGCGCAAAACAAAGGAGGCCACCCTGCCTCTGCTAATGGTTCCAGCTTTTTAATGAATACTTCCCGCGATGATGTAATTACACAGTAACTTACAGGCAGGAAAGTGACACAAGCAGAGAAATGCCTTGCATGAAGGGAACCTCCTCTCCTGGCAGTGGGAAATGATTTTGTTGGGTCTCCAGCAGCAAACACCCTTCAGCCACCGCAGTGATCTCATTTCAGTCCTCATTGCTCTTCCTGCCATCACAAAACCTATACTTGATCTAAAGGGAAAGAAACAGCAGGTATAGCTTGTTTTGTGTCAGGCCAGTTACAGTCAAGATGATAAAGGGCCACAGGTGAAAATCATCAAGAGAAAATTAGAGGTGTCATACTTCAGGAGTGAACCTATTTATGCAGATGACTCCTGATAGAGTTTCTCAATGCCATGTTCACTCATTACACATACAAAATCATTAACACATTATAAACCTTTATTCATCTTGAAAGTAAGGAAATATACCCAAATGTAGAGTAATCTTAAGATTGGCTCCGTGGTTTTTTTTTTTCTTTCACCTGAAGCTTTACACTTCCAGTGCAGACACTGGCTGGCAATTTCAGAAAAGAAACTCAGAAATACTTCTCTTTATTCCCATCAAGCAATGTGTAGCCTCGTATATGGGTCAATTGAAACTCTACAGTATTTATAATATCACTCATTTTCTCCTGGACTTTTCTGTGGAATTCTCCTTTAGTATCCAGAAAGGGAGGTAGATCCTGTAATGCCATGGATTACAACTCCTCAATGATAATCAGCATCTAGCCCAGAGTATGCATCCATGCGGTACCCCCTCTCACCACAAAATACACTGGCAGAGGAACAGGTTTTTTGCAGGTTTCACATAAAAAGCCCTCCAAAGCTCTGAGACTACTTGAAGGTATCCACCTGCCAAGGAAGCCTCCGGTTCTCCTTCCCAAGGACTGTTCTTAGCTCTTGTGCAATGACCCACCTGGCAAAAATGCAGAGCAAATTGCCCCATGCTGAATTTGTGAGGCTTTAGACAGGTATAATGAGCTCAGGCAGAGTTTGTGCTGCTGCACTGCTGTCAGTAACTGGATTGGTGCTTTTAATCTTAGTTGAGGTATCTTCTCCCTCCATTGTGGCTATTTTCTTTTTCAAGCCCGTATCTCTTTCTCCTTAAAAATATATGGCTTATTCCTCAATGTGGAGAAGAGTATTGCTCTCCAAGCAAGCCCAGCAATACAGACAAGAGAAACTTGAAAATAACAACCCTTGCTGAAGTGGTAGGAGGCTGAAGTCACTTACGTTGGCACGGTACTTTGAGATTCCCAGAATGGAAGACATGGCTGAAATGCACATTACTGTCTCAGGGGCGAAGAGGAGAGATAGATGAAATAATGATAAGAAAAGGCAAAATAAATGAGTTCCTTGCCTCCCTGAGGGTAGGCTGTGCTGATTTTATGAATGTGAGAACATATTCTTGGCCTTACACAGGCATCTGTGAAAAATATGTCACTATTGCATCCCTGTATGTGTATCCTGTCAAAAAGAGTGAGCGTGGGGAAATTTAGTGCACCTGACACATTCTGTGGGAAGGCTTGTGGAACCGACCACATCTTTCTGGAGGGCTCTGTGTGCACCACAGCTAACTAAAGGACCAGCAAGGTCAGAGACTACCTTGGATGTAGTCCTAGAAAACCATCCAGGCGCACTAAATAAAACAGAAGCCAGTAAGCATCTGGGGAGAAGTGATCTTAATGCATTCAGATCAGAGATGTCACCAGCAGAAGGCTCAAGCAGCAAAGCTTGGAACATAAGACCATAAGAAGATTTACCTTAAACAGAGGTCCTTACCTGTGAGGAAACATAAACAGATACTGAAAACATCTAATTATTCCAGCCTTTCCGTAATGCTAAGTGGAAGGGAGGGAGTTTTCCTTGGGGAGTTCCCCCCCCCCCCCAACAAAAGATGCTCTTGTATGAAGAAGGCAGAAAAATGCAAACCGCTAAATGTTGTGTTGGCGATACTAATAACAAAGCCTTTCAGGACATTCAGACACCTTACTAGTTAGCACGGAGCTGTGAGCCCATAGCTCCCAAGTTGTGCTTAGCCTGCAAGAGATCAGACCACTCTATACCAATGGAGAGAAGCTACTTTTAAGGTATTAGATGACCTATTGTAGACATCTCCTCCAGGATGAGAAGGTTCACACCAAGCAGTGCCTCTGCACTGTGTACAGAGGGCAGACAAATGCTACCCTCAGTCCCTGTAAACCACCCACTTTCTTTTTGGCAAGACTGGAGGCAATTTAAAAGATTTGGATTCTTCAAGGGACAACATACACAAGTTTTGGCTCCAAAAGAAATACAGCGCTTCATGTTTTTTTGGCTTTAAAGGCAGTTTAATTAGCTATAGCCAGCCAGGAGTAGAACATACTATAGAACTCAACTCATGAGCTCCACAGACCAGTTACCACATTATGCTGGTTATTTAGGAAACTGAGAAAGTTCTTGTCTAATGCTAGCCTTTGTGAGTTAAATTCTTTCCCAGCCACAGGAACTGACAATGTTGAATGAAGGTGACCTACTGTCCATCTAAAACCTATAACTAATCGAGAAGTCATGCCTGTTTCAAAATATTCCTTGATTTTTGAGACTTATGGCCTGAATATTAAGCAATCCCATGAAGTTAAGGTACCTTTTTTTTCCCTTGAAATGGTTAGTTCTTCTTTCCTTCTCTACATGGAATGACTTCTTTGATTTTAACTTTTTCCCCTCCAAAAGCATGATAATATATTGCTTGATCACAAAGTGCTTAAAAAACACATATAAGCAAATTTTCACAGACCAAAACAGAGTCAATGGCTTTAAAAACTGACTGGTCCACCTACTGCTCAGACTGGTCTACTACCAGGATGGGAAGAACAGAAAGAAGCAATTGTCCTGGTTTCAGCAGGGATAGAGTTAATTTTCTTCCTAGTAGCTGGTACAGTGCTGTGTTTTGGATTTAGCATGAGAATAATGTTGATAACACACCGATGTTTTAGTTGTTGCTAAGCAGTGCTTACACTAGTCAAGGACTTCTCAGCTTCCCATGCTCTACCGACTGAGCAGGCTGGGGGTGCACAAGAAGCTGGGAGGGGGCACAGCCAGGACAGCTGACCCCAACTGGCCAAAGGGACATTCGATACTATGTGACGTCATGCTCAGTATATAAACTGGGGAAAGCTGGCCGGGGGGGCCGCTGCTCGGGGACTGGCTGGGCATCGGTCGGCGGGTGGTGA
>NW_008795557.1:1674511-1675314 GCF_000699145.1 Aptenodytes forsteri
AATAAGCAATTTAAGAATATCATCCAGAGATCTGCCCCAAGGCTGAATAGTTATGAGTGGCAGGGTGTGTGGGACAAGATGGGCAAGCACCTAGGCCAGTGGGCACCCCCAGTGTTTTGGAACTTCACCCCTGAGCAAGTGCAGAATCCTGAAAAGTTAGTAGAATATTAACTACATAAAATTAACTACTTAAAAATTAACTACTTTTAAATAAACTTAACTACTAAAATTACATTAACTACTTAAAAATTAGTAGAATATTAACACTCCAACCCCAGTGACAGGCACTGCGGCCACTCTAACCCCGGTGACAGGTACTGCAGCTGAACCAAAGAACCAGCTTCTGCCAGTATCAGTCACCCCTATACACAGGAAGAAATCTTGGAAGTGGAAGTCAGCTCGTTTAGTAAGGGAGGAAGAAGCTTCTTCTAAAAGGGAGCCAGAGGAAGAAGTGTACGAGGCAGACTACCCTGGAGTAGGGCTGTCCTGCTTTCAGCAGGGATAGAGTTAATTTCCTTCCTAGTAGCTGGTACAGTGCTGTGTTTTGGATTTAGGAGGAGAACAAAGTTGATAACACACCGATGTTTTAGTTGTTGCTAGGTAATGCTTACACTAGCCAAGGACTTCTCAGCTTCCCATGCTCTACCGACTGAGAGGGCTGGGGGTGCACAAGAAGCTGGGAGGGGGCACAGCCAAACTGGCCAAAGGGACATTCCATACCATGTGACGTCATGCTCAGTACATAAACTGGGGAAAGCTGGCCGGGGGGGCCGCTGCTCGGGGACTGGCTGGGCATCGGTCGG
>NW_008795557.1:1680478-1694495 GCF_000699145.1 Aptenodytes forsteri
GAGCAATTGCATCGTGCATCACTTATTTTGTATATTCTTTTATTATTATTATTATTATATTTCAATTATTAAACTGTTTTTATCTCAACCCACGAGTTTTCTCACTTTTACTCTTCTGATTCTCTCCCCCATCCCACTGGGGGAGGAGTGAGCGAGCGGCTGTGTGGTGCTCAGTTGCTGGCTGGGGTTAAACCACAACAGCAATAAAGGGTAATAGCATCTAAGTTAATTCCAGTGAAATCTAAATGTTAAACACAACAATGAAAGTAAATGCTGCTCATCTCTCTGGTGAGGGGGACAGTGATAAATTCGACAGAAAACTATAAAACAAGTAAGAAAATGGACAAGTGAATTGCCCACTATGAATGAGGTACGTCAACAAATCAATGGCCACTCAGGACTTCAGATTGGTCACCATGAAGTTATACTCAACTTTGCAGCAGCAGCAAGGAACCAAACCTATAGGTGCTAGGTCCAAAGCCGATGAGCATTGGATTAGGCTGTCAATGGCATGAGAGTACAGGGCAATGCTTTGCCTCTGGTACTACACGGTCTGTGGTCCAAAGGGCAAGAGTTATTATTCCCCCCCAAAGACAGAAGTGGAATTCATAAATTAGCAACTCAAAACATTGTATGAAGGGAAAGTCACCGGTTCCATGGACACGGGAGATGTTGAAACCTAGGTTCCTGTGAAACTGCATCTCACAATGTCTTAGATGATTATGCTAAAATTGACATTTGAATTCAACCCTATTGGATGTCAGGCAGAAAAAGAAAGAGATTTTCTGAATGCCTGGTTTGTGGAAAAAGCTTGAACTGGAATTTGTGCTCTGTTAGACACCAGAGGGGGACAGGAGAGAAACCGTACTTTAGTGTCTACAGCAGTCAGGGCCATTCTCCCAGTGGAACCACTAATCATGCCACTCTTCTCTACCTGGAAGTCCATCCATTTTCACCCAAGCTTGTGAGAATTTAATATTTTCCTTCTGTCAGGTTTCACTTAAATTGGCAAATGGACTCAAAAGTCATGAGAAGGGAACAACTGACAGGCTTCAGTATGCAGTCTCAGCTGACTAAGTCTAGCTGAGCAGAACCCATCAGTGGTGAGTTATGACACCCAGATCTGCAGAGGCTGCCAGGACAAGAAAGAAGCACTGAGACAGAGCTTATATTTGGGAGACAAAAATCAAAAAAGAAGTATCTGCGTACATAGGCTGAGGTGCAGGGAAAGGACTTAAAAGAAGATAAGTTTGCAGAAGACACAAAACTGGGAGGGATGGCTGATACACCAGAGGGTCGTGCTGCCATCCAGAGAGGCCTTGACAGGCTGGAGAAATGGGCTGACAGGAACCTCATGACATTCAAGAAGGGGAAGCGCAAAGTCCCGCACCTGGGAAGGAACAACCCCAGGCACCAGTACATGCTGGGGGCCACCCAGCAGGAAAGCAGCTTAGCAGAAAAGGACCTGGGGGTCCTGGTGGACACCAGGTTGAACATGAGCCAGCAATGTGCCCTTGCAGCAAAGGTGGCAAGTGGTATCCTTGGCTCCATAAGAAAAAAAAGCATTACCAGCAGGTCGAGGAAGGTGATCCTTCCTCTCGACTCGGTACTGGTGAGGTGACACCTAGAGTCCTGTGTCCAGTTCTGGACTCCCCAGTACAAGAGAGACAGGGACATACAGGAGGGAGTCCAGAAAAGGGCCACAAAGATGATGAAGGGACAGGAGCATCTCTCCCATGAGGAAAAGTTGAGACAGCTGGGTCTGTTCAGCCTGGAGAAGAGAAGGCTCAGAGGGGATCTTATTAATATCTATAAATACCTGAAGAGAGGGTGCAAAGGGGATGGAGCCAGGCTCTTTTCAGTGGTGCCCAGTGACAGGACCGGAGGCAATGGGCACAAACTGGAATACGGCAGGTTCCCTCTGAACATCAGGTAACAATTTTTACTTGGAGGGTGACCAGGCACTGGCACAGGTTGCCCTGAGATGTTGTGGAGTCTCCATTCTTAGAAATATTCAAAAGCCATCTGGATATGGTCGTGGGCAACTGGCTTTCAGTGGCCCTGCTTGAGCAGGGGGCTTGGAGCAGATGACCTCCAGAGGTCCCTTCCCTCCTCAAACATTCTGCGAGTCTGTGATTCTGTAAGGAGGAAGCCAGAGATTAGATTTTGAAGAGACTGATTGTCTGGAGAATTAATAACCCTGGCAGCTACAAAAAGTGGAGAAAGTCTAGGAAAATAGAGTAGTTGGTAATGCAAGCTATTGCAGTAAACCAAACAGGAGGTGACTGGAGCATGGACTGAAGCCTGGACTGTGCAGGACAGCGATTTCCTATGAAAAGGGTTGGGAACTAAAGGAAGAGAGAGAAAAAAGGCTTTCCAACAGGGATGAAAGTAGGTGGTCAGTGAGGAGGAAAATGGCCACACTGATTTTTAGAAAAAGGAAGGGGTAGAGAAGATGGTTCATAACAGTAAAGCCTGTCTTAGGCAGCTCTGCGATGTGTTCAGATAATGCTGGGCAATGGACCCTGTCTCCCTTTCACTGTCATGCAAGCGTCTGGAATGAGATTCACTCGGGGGCGGGAAATGAGTTCCCAGGAATCACGAGGGAGCAGAAGTTAGTTTTGGGGATGGAAATAATTTGGTACTTTGTCAGGACACACAGCACAACTATTAAAAAAAAAAACAAACCACAACCCAACAAAACACCAAAGAAGGAGTTGTATTTTTGGGACAAGGGAGACATGGGAACTTTTGTGGGTGTTAAAATTGCCTTTTTTCCATTTTAAGGGAGTAACCGGTGGTCGGCTCTAACAATAACACACTGAATCTTTCATGTTGTCCACAACCAATTATGCCCAGCACATAGCTGGGTGCGCTGTGACCAATTTAATAACAGAGGTGTCAGCTACCTGCAGACAACCTGTGATTAGGCTTGGCTTCATCACACCTACCTATGAAGTGGGCACCCACTAAGCTAATTGGTCTTGGCTCCTTCCTCACTCAACAGAACAAGATCAGCACCTATAGAGGCGACTCATCTTCCTGTCTCCCCACATCTGATCCCCCTCCCAGCTTATGGTGGGATGAATCACCCTACGGAGCTATCATTCAACCTCTAATAAATATTGAGGGAACCTACTTGACTGTCTTAAAAAATGGTATAACTCTTAGTTGGCTAAAAGTATAAATGCAGCCTAGATGATGACGGGTGCTGTGGTGGCTTCTCTCCATCTGGGGCATGAGTTTTCTGGGTTTATGAGATGGGGATTACCCCATCATAGCACTATGCCGGGTGGCAGGAGCAGCCTTCTATCCAAACAGAACCCCATCCCCCACAGGAAGAGCTGGCAGGAGCAGCCTTCAAACAGAACCCCATCCCCCACAGGAAGAGAACTACTTTATCCAACTCCAGCTTATAGCTCAGATCTCTTGATATTGCCAAGATGTCATTCAGAGCTACAGGAAAGAAAAGGCCGTCAACTTTTTGACAGTGAGAGCCAATGGGTTGCTTGTTTTTCCAGTGGTCATTGGCATGTGCTACGTGGCTATCAAGTTTTGGGGAATGAGGGAACACACAGAAGGCTTCAGAGACTCATCTTCACTGTAATTTGCAGATACTGCTGCATGA
This sequence comes from Aptenodytes forsteri, assembly GCF_000699145.1. Classification (NCBI taxonomy): domain Eukaryota; kingdom Metazoa; phylum Chordata; class Aves; order Sphenisciformes; family Spheniscidae; genus Aptenodytes; species Aptenodytes forsteri. The sequence goes on from NW_008795557.1 coordinate 1,684,107, forward strand.
GTAATTTCCATGCAAATAACCTGGAGGAAAATATTAATAATATGATAATGAATCATTTGCATACGCTGGTGAGTATGTTGTCAGTTGAATCAAGAGAGTTTGTCCAGAGCTCCTTGTCAGCAAACAGAGAAGCAGAGTAAGCTCTGCGAGTAACTCTTACATTGAAAATCCCAGCTGATATCTGAAAACATTGGCAACAAGCTTGACTTTTTTGCAAGATTTTTTGAATGCCAGATCGCAATGAGAGGCAATGGGACTTGGGCACTGTAAAAATGTTACTCAGTGTCCAGAGCTTAATTTCACTCTGTTTTCACCTTTCCTCTCCTGATGATTCCTTGCATGCTGTAACATTTCCTAAATATCAGAAAAAGCAGGCTTCCTGATTTCAAGAATCTGGACATGACAAATACATTCCAGTTGTGCTTTCCTTAAAACCCACTAAAATCTGAACTTAATTTTTAGCAATCAGTTACCTGAAACCAGGACATACACATAACAGAGCAAAACACCAAACCAGACTTGCCCATACAATTTTAGGTATTTTAACTGTGCTGTACCTCTCCCTGCAACAGATCTATGATAATTTCTTCCAGGTGATTTAGAAACTTTTGACAATTCCATTCAAAGTTGAAAAAAATCCATGCTGTAGACTTACAATTTTCTTCTCCCTTCTTGATATAACCTTCCCTGTGGTGATTACATTTATTACGGGCACAGAAAAGACAGTCTCAAACATGAAATATGTGCTTTGTATGCTAAAAGGGCTAATTTCTCAAAGCTGAGAAAAATTTTGAGAGAAATTGACATAAGTGTAGACAGGAAATTGTGAATGAAAATTGAGAGTCGTTTAGGAATAATTTATTAGATGGCCAAAAGCCAAGCATCCGCGATCAAGGCAGAGGATAACTTTGACTAAAAAGCCATTATAATTTTCTGACAAAGTGAAAACATCAAGTAGAAATATCTATATATAGGCGTGTTATCTTTGTGTCTGTGTGTAATTATTATGTCTAATTACTTCCTTACTTCTTCTGTGTATACATGTATTCTTTTCATGCAGATGAAAAAAATATGCATTTATGTGTTTTTCATAGAATCACAGAATGGTTTGGGTTGGAAGAGACCTTTAAAGATCATCTAGTCCAACCCTCATGACATGGGCAGGGACATCTTTCACTAGATCAGGTTGCTCAAAGCCCTGTCCCACCTGACTTTGGACACTTCACATGATGGGGCATGCACAACTTCTCTGAGCAACCTGGTCGAGTGCCTCACCACCCTCATTGTAAAAAATGTCTTCCTTATGTCCAATCTAAATCTATCCTCTTTCAGGTTAAAACCATTGCCTCTTTTTCTGTCGTTACAGGACTTGGTAAAAAGTCTTTCTCCGTCTGTCTTATATACAGAAAGGCCACAAGAAGGTCTCCCCAGAGCCTTTCCTTCTCCAGGCTGAACAACCCCAACTCTCTCAGCCTGTCCTCATAGCAGAGGTGTTCTATCCCTCTGACAATTTTTGTGGCCCTCCTCTAGACCCGCTCTAACAGGTCTATGTCCTTCTTGTGCTGGGGACCCCAGAGCTGGAGGCAATGCTCCAGGTGGGGTCTCACCAGAGTGGAATAGATGGGAAGAATCCCCTCCCTCGACCTGCGGGCCACGCTGCTTTTGATGCAGCCTGAGTTATGATTGGCCTTCTGGGCTGCAAGTGCACATTGCCGGCTCGTGTCCAAATTTTCATCCACCAGTACCCCCAAGTCCTTCTCGGCAGGGCTGCTCTCAATCCCTTCATCCTCCAGCCTGTAGTGATACCGGGAATTGCTCTGACCCAGGTGCAGGACCTTGCACTTGGCCTTTTTATCTACTCTTTTTTTAATCGACTTTACTTTACCTTTATTTATTTACTTATAAATCCCAGATCACAGAGGGCCAACAGAAAAGGATAATTAAAGTTTTCAGAAAGAACAAATAAGGTGGGGAAATCCCAATCTAAGGGTTGTGGAAGGAAGGTTTTCAAATATACCAGAATAAGAACGAAGCCAAGAATGCCAAAGGCCATCTCCAACTAATGGCATCATAGAAGGATAAGCATTGAATAAACTTTTCTGTTCTATATTAGGAGATCTCAACACTTGTTGAGATTTTCAGCCTTGGTAATGTTAAGTTTTCATACACCTTGGAATCCCAGAGACATTTCAGAAGGCTTAGTAAGAGTTACGGCTACTCTCACACCCTAAAAGGGCAAACCTGAAATTATAGACTGCTTAACCTGACATCAAATACAAACACAACATTGAAATATAGCTGTTAGTTGGTAAAGAACAGAAGGGCAGGCATATAACTAGTCTCAGTCAACACGGTTTTGTGGGAAAGGAGCACTGCAAAAAACTCAGTCTGATTTCATTCTTTCAGGGCGTTTGCTAGAAGTTATATGGGAGGAAGTATGGACATCTTTAGGGAATTTGGCTTAGTGATCACAGAATCAGAGTCACTGAAGTTGGAAAGGATCTCTTGAGACCATCTAGTCCAACCACCCACTCAAACAGAGTCAGCTAGAGCAGGTTGCCCTGGACCATGTCCCATCAGGCTTTGAATATCTGTATGAAGACTCAAGTGATGGATGACATTGACATTATAAACCAGACCCAAACAGTATCATTACCATGTGAAATCAATTGTAAGATAGCTGACTGACAGACAGTGGGAAATCATTGTTTGAGAGACCTGCTTCCATCAAGATTCTGCAAGGACCAGTCTTAGACCTCTACTGATCTTCTATTTTCATCAGCAGTTTGAAAATAAATATAAACCTAATTATGATCAAATTTGCAGACAACAGTAAGTTGGGAAACAGTGACGGGTGATGGGGCTGGAGCAGTCCTGTAGGGCAGCCTGGACCAGGCAGTCGGCTGTGCCCATTCCAGTAAAATGCAGTTGCATCCAACCAAATGCCAAGAACAAGGAGCACGGGACATACTTACAAAACAGAATGCGGTCTTCTAGCTCACGGGGACTGTGAACAGGGTTTTGGGAGCTGAATGGCATTCAGCCATGACCTCTCAACACAATGTTGTGGCAAGAGCAGCCTTTGGCTGGATGACCAAGGGAGAAGTGAGTGGGAGAGAAAAGCGATGCTATATTTACAGATAGAGTTGGTCAAGCTGGTACTGCTGAATTTGCGTCACTTTGTTGTCCATCCTTTTCAAAAGGTCACTGGAGGTTCTGGAAAATACTGCACTAGAAGTTAAGATGTAGAGAAAGATTCCCCATTAAATAAGACATAAAGAGGTCATGCTGTTCATAAAAAAAAAATACAGTGCCTAGGTTGTGGCATAAACGTACCTGCATCAGAGGAAATTGTGGGTGTTCACGTTTCTTTAATCTAGCAGAGAAAGGCAAAACAAATACCAAAAGCTGAAAACCAAAGGCAGAGAGATCCAGATTAGGGGAAAGGCACACATTATTAATGGTGATTAATCACTGAAACAAACTATCCAGGAAAGAAGCAGAATCTCATCTCCTGATGTTTTCAGAGCAAATGTATTTGCTTTCTCAGGCAAGATGCTTTCAGTTAACATATGCTGTTGGTCTTGCTACAGGAGGAATCAGTAAAATTTAAGAAAGAGTTCAAAAAAGGTGACCTAGTGACACCTATTCTCTTATCTTTTCTTCTAAGGCTTGTATGAGTCTATGAAACTTTACCTAATTAGCTATATTCAGTCATTACAGAGATAATGAGAACACCCTGGTTATATCAGAATCAAGTTACATTTGCATAAGACACCTCCAAACAAGCACAAAAGTCTTCCAGGCAAAAATTGGGTATTAATTGACAAGTGGAGGGGGAAAAAAATCCTTTTGCTATCTCCCATAGATTTTTATTCCCATTTTGTCTTGGGGAGTTTGTCCTGACCTGGACATCTTTGATCTGAGACAGCGTATATTTCCACACCTCTCATTTTGCTTGAAAACCTTTTAAAAAATTGATATTCACTCAAATGTAAGTAAGATCTCCTCAGCTTGCTGTTTATTGCAGAAGGTGAATGCAATGTCTGATTTATTTTTCAGTCTGAGTGCTCAACGTTGCTCAGAAACACCACTTTGAAGGCGTCCCAGATGGTCACTCAAAGGTAGCGGATATGTTAGACGACTAGGTGAAGAGAGTCATATATTGGTATTTTTGATAGCAGCACAAATATTAAGGGCTGTCATATAATACCTGTGCGAGAGTTGGTTTATGTTAACATGATCTCAGAGAAAATTATATAAAGCCAAAAATTATAGCATCATCATTATTATTATGACATTATTAAAAAATGCCAAAATTAGCATTTTAAGCCTCTTTCTTCCCTTAACTAGCTAATCTCCAGCCAGAACATTGCCCTGTAACAATATATAATGCTAAGGCTGGCAGGCTGGGAACAGAATGATTCTGGAGGTTGGAGCATTAATTAAAAGCAACTGGATTCTGATTTATTCTATTCCCATTCATCAACACAGCTTAGGAGCTAGCTTTCCGATTTGGTGTCTGCTGTTTACCTCCATTTCTTTGGCTTGTTAGCAGAGAATCCAGGATTCCTAAGCGGTCTCCCACCTAAATACTAGCCAGGCCTTGAACGGCTTCATTTCCAAGAACAGATGAAAGCAGCACAGTCGTTCCAAAATAGGCATAGGCCAAAACATTCAATGCTCACAGCCAACTGCTCATGAACTGTCTACAAACCAAGAGTTATTGGCAGGCAGCGTATGGCAAATATGTTGCTCTTCAGAAAGCTGTGATCTCTTTGTGGAACAGTTTTAAGTAGATAAATGGACCAAATGGTTTGTTATGGATTATATACACCATTTCTATATGTCACCAGATGTATTTCAGTGTAAAATCACCAGTCCGTAATGATTAGCTAGCAAGCTAGATATGAGGAGAGCTTGGACAGGCATTTTCAGCTAGCTGGTTTTTAAACCCTTGCCAAGCTAAATCAAATTATGCCCAGCTATCAAACTGTGCCTAATAAACGCCAGTGTTGATAATGAGCACCTGTATTTTTCACTCATATATCTCAGTGTTGTAACAAAGATTCATTGGGAAGAGTAATTATTGTGAGCGAGCATAACAGCGACTATTGCAATTGCTCTAGTAATTGCCGGCCACCATTATGCCACCGATGGCAAGTCAGATGAGGAAGAGAGTGGCAAAAGGTTGCCACTGTGTGGAATACAGATCTGGATTCGTATCACCGCTTGCCATGCTCAGAGGGTAACCTTACTCTTCTTTGTAGACTTCAGCTTTACATCATCACAGTAAGTTTTGGCAAATTTCTTCTAGCTTCACACCCTATAGTTCACTTCAGACCAAATTTTAGCTCTTCACTCTTTAATTCAGTGAATTATCTTCCAATTTAGGAATACGGACAGACAGTCACCACATAAGCCATAAGCTCCTGTCAGCCTCTTCATATAGTTGTATCTCTATAACAAAACAAGAGTTCAGAAAAGGCTTAGCTTAGAGGGGTATAAGTCCAAGCAAAAGCTTGCACACTAGATCTGTACAGAGGATGTCTTCAATGAGAACAATTTTCCTGAAAGTACAGAGGCCATAAGAAACCTTGAAATAATTAGAAAACTGGAAAAAAAGTCCATCCAATAGCCCAGAAAATTTTGTCGATCTGTTAGGGCTTTCCAAAGCAGCAGCAACAGGTTGCCAAGAAGATCCCCCGCCATTTCAGTCAGTATCTCAACAACAAACTCTTCTGGTCCTTACCTGGACGGAGATGCGCAGTGTTCTTTGAAAGGACTGTGCTACCACCAAGGGTGGGGTCCACCAGTCCCAGGCGTATCGTGTACTGCCTCGGCAGTTCAATGGGAGGAGCACTGGGGAACTCAATCCCTGTAAAGCCAAATGTATAGAACACAAGAATATAAAAAACCCACCCCATTCACTCTCTCTCATGCCATACTTTCTGCTGGAATAGCAGGTTGATTGATGCTGGGGTGTTCACCCAGGCTGGAAGGTGAACTTTGTCTTCATGCTTACATAGCCTGATTTTAATTTAAGGTTTCTCTTTCTCCCTCATGGATTCCTCTGCCTGCCCTGCTCTGTGAGTTCACTGGATTTTATGAGTTATGCTAATCAGTCTGCTGTGCCTGTGCTAATTCATCATCTGGGCTCCAGCGGATGGATGAAGCCGGACGGCTGTGCTCCTCACTCTCTACCCCACAGCCTCCAGCAGTCTGAAGGAAGACAGTGGTGGGTAGGGCTAGACACAAAGGTGAGGAGGGACTACTCGGCAGAATAGAAAGGGCAAAGGGATGCCCATCTCTCTCCATCATCTTGGAGGTGGATCTCCTCTCTCCATGCAACTTTTCCTCAAGACACAACAATCCTCCTGAAGTCCGATTTGAGGATGGGGTGCTGAGGAGCTTCTGAGAGAAGCATCAGTGTCAATAAGCTGTCAGGAACTAGCCTTATTCATCATGGTTATTGGGTAACTGCCAAGGACCCTACCGTAATTCAGTTGAGTTTCTTCTCTGCTAAATGAGTTTACAGTGATGAATAGTGTTTTCTGGGTAATTTAATAATATTAATGGGATCTCATTAGGTTGGCATTCATTTACATTCTTGAAGGTATATCCCCTGCTGGCAGTATTTGGAAAGACTGGGGTGGACAGGAAAACCAATATCCTAATTCATTCACATCCCTAAATACTACCAATAAGGTAAAGGTTTTAAAGCACTTTATTGTTTCGGTTTATTTAATTTACATTGCTCTTTGTGTACTGTGGTTTTATTTCCTACACAGGCAGTAAAACCAATATTGTTTAGTCGAAAGTGCCCTCAAGAATGATGATATTAGAGTTAGAAATAGATATCAAAATGGCCAGAATTATTATTAGTGTTGTTATCCAAGAATCAGATGATGGAAATGCAATAATCCACTGAAAATAAATCCATCTTCTACCAGAGCACAAGTAACCTATCTGTAGGAGATAAGCAGCACTGATAGCGCTGGTAGCTGTCATCTCAGTCAATGCTCCAGCTATTGAAAAGAGGACTGGCAGAAAGAAGGTATTCATACTGTTTGTTTTGGTCTCTCTGAATGAGATCCTCTTTTATATTTTCATTAAATTATATATCTCCCCGCTCTCTCATTTTTGCCTCACAGGACACATGAAGGTACGACTCATCATATGACATTATCAATAGGAATTAACAGTATCGAGGCAAAGAATCGTTCAAGAAGTGAAGGTGCAACCATGAGCCATGACACTCCAGAAGATCCACAGTGGCAAACTGAAGGGGAAATTTAAGTTAAAACTTATTTTCAAAAAGAAATACCTCAAAATATATTTCTGTGCTTCATGTTCTCGCCGGCCTCTTAGGCGAAGGTAGCCGGATCATAACATTGAGTGCAACTTAATTTTCTGGGCAAATGAGAATCTTCTGCAGAATTTTCCTTTGAAGGCTAGTGCAGAAGATATTAGCTTTGACCCGTGTGCTCCCTGATACTTGCCTTATTGAATTTCTTCCAAATTTTCCTATTCACATCATTTCTCAATACCTTTAAAGAAACCCTTACTCCTAGAAGCTCATACTACAGGCAATTGGAAAATTCCTGATTTTACAAGGAAACTCTTCTTTTCAGTAAATATTTATTTCCCTTTTTGAAAAAAAAAAATCTTTAAAAAAAATTGACATTTCAACTTTTTCATCTTTTAAAATTCTTTTTATGTTGCACAGTGCTGAATATAGTTTTGGATGGGGAAGAGTTAAACAAGCTATTTCTGTGCTGGAATGTAAAAAAAAAAGTGTAGACAAAAGAAGGGATATTTTTAATAAAATATGTTATTCAATAAAAATACTGCCATGTTTTTCATCACAAATTTCAAACAGAATTCTTTTTACGCCAGCTGCAGTTTACCTCTAATACCAGAATAAAATCCCTATCATGCTAAAAACCTCCACATCCTCAGAGCTCATATTTCATGCCATTTTTGCACCAGAAGAGTGAATAATTCAGCAGATTGGAGTAATGAATCATTTTCTCATCCCAAGGTGGCTGCTGCTCATGATGATTAATACTGATTTATTTATTACTCGTGACAGTCTCAACCAGGTCAGGGCCTCACGATGTGACATACCGTATGGGATACACTGAATAAACAGTTCCTGCCCCAAAGAGCTTGCAGTGTAAGATTTTGTTCTTTGGGTCGTCACCAGTGGTTAACTGCCCTTAGTGAGCAGCGAACCTTTACCCACACCAACCATGGAAAATACAGTCGAATCGAATCGAATCGAATTGAATCGAATCTCATCAAATAGATAAATGGTGATGGGTGGAGGGGAGAAGATAATCTCCTTGCATAGAAACCTTGACAGTTTATCCTACCTTTGATAAACACCAGATACTTTTTTTTTTCCAGCAGCCTCACCTCATGTCACCTGGCAAAAAATGGATGATGAGATGTTTTTTGCAAAGAAGGATCCTGGGAAGAGGCATTTGTAGGCTTCCCGACAGCGTTGTTAGGAGTTGCAGTTACATTATTCAGCTACCCATGCCTGGGTGTGTTTAGGCTTTTTGGCAGGCTGAAGTCCCTGGCCAAGAAGGAACGTAGAGCTGAAACACAGGCTATGTGCAGTCTCATTTCTCTGCATTTATTAATCCTTTTAAAGAAAGACCAATATGTTTTCAATATACAAGCCCACCGATCCACACAAATGCCACCAATTACATTATGGTCTCTTTGCAAAGGAAACAGCTTGCATAAAGCTAATTCCACCCAGAAGGAGAGGGGAGCACTGGACAACTGCGAGACAATCAGAACCACTTCACCTTCTCAAAATAGCATGATGGACTGCACTTTCCGACAGTCGGCTGTCTAGGAATAGCAAAAAAAAGAAAAAAAAAATTGTTTATTTGCTTCTAAGTGGAAAGTATGGCTTAGGAGCTCACATTTTCTCACAAGCACTGAAGCAGCCTGGTTTTGTTGTTGTTGTTGTTGTTATTATTATATTATTATTACTATTACTATGAATTAATATTATTTATATTATTAAATTAAGCATTATTATTCTTGTTTCCCAAGCAGAGATTACATAGGCCATATTCAAACAGAAAGGATAAAGATATAAAAAAGAGGAGGTCTGTCTTTGTCCCCTGCTCTGTTTGGTCCGTGACACAGGACTTCACTGATCTCCCTGGCATCCCTCCAGCCCAGCCAGATGCTCTTTCCATACCAAAACAGGGGAAGGACGGGGTGGCTGGCATTTTTTCGACAAGTGCTGCTCTACTTCTCATCCTGACGTCGCACTCGGCTATATCCCTTTACTCACCCAGCCTCATACATGACACCTGTTAGTGTTGTATTGAGTGGTGTGTGATACCGTCCCATCCTCCTGCCTTCTTTGACGGGTGCTTTTATCTAGTCATCTTTGGGGCGAAAAAAGAAAAAGCTCACCTAAATTCAAGTTAGGAGAATTTACTCACAATCCTCTTTCTCATCCCTGTTGCTCCATAACGAGGAATGGGATTTCTTTTCAGGAATCCTTTGCAATTTTGTCCCTGAAGGAGAAAATTATCTCAAGGGAGCCTGACTCACACATGCTCAGCTCACATGTAAGTGAAGCGGTATCTGCAGACCAGGATCAAGTCTCATCTTTAATATAGGATGGTTTAGCTGTGGAAGGAAGTCCTCTTGTCTGTGGGTGATGCCCCTGTAAAGGCATCACCCTGGAGGAGAAAGATAACTTTATAATTCAAGAGTATCTGTCCAAAAATATTCAGGAACCGTAACTACAGGGCTACACCAGTGATGCATCGATACTGGCAGAGTGTGTCTCCTCCACTGTTTCCTGCTCAAACGAGCATCATTCATCATGTTGTCCTACGCTAGGGAGGGACAATTCAGCACCACAAATGCCTCTAGTCAGTGATTACAATAACAGGGATATTATTTCCCAAAGAAAGTAATTTCAGCCTGCATTTTCTGCCGGAGAGCCCAAATAGCAGAGTTGTGTCAATTTATCCTGGTCAATAATTTCTCCCTAAAAAGGAAACACTGTTCCAAGCTCATGTTCATACTCTAAACTTGGTATGTCCTATATCTTCAGTGAATGGAAAGAGCTGGAACTGCCTATTTCTTGTTCTTTAACTCATCTGTCTCCTTTCTGCACTATTTACTATTACAGGGTTAAGATCTTTTCTGGTTTTAAGATTTTGTTTCTTCTCAGTTTCTAGACTCTGATCTTCATTTTTTTTTTTTTTTTTTTTTACGACCTTATACCATGTATACAGAACAGCTCCTCCAGCTTGCCACTACTGCCAGTTCCTCATATGCTGTCCTGCCATGCTTCTAGGCTGCCTTGGTGCTATCCGGGCACAGCTGACATCAAACTACCAC
>NW_008795557.1:1694544-1728881 GCF_000699145.1 Aptenodytes forsteri
TCACCGCTTCTCCAGAAAATTTCATCTGCAGACACACATTCAACCACTATCTTTATGCAAAGGCATCATAAAAATACTCCTTTGTCAGCTACATTCCAAACGAGTATCTCATCCCTTCTCTTTGACGTCAACACATAAATGTCCCATTGTCAGCTCAAATTAAGCTAATTTTTAATTTTTATCCCAGGATTTCCTCCCTCTCCTGTACACTTCAGCTGAAAACTCCGAACACCAGCAAACCAACACAATATTTTCCTTTGTCTCCTTTAATGCCTGTGGCAAACACGATTTTCTCGACTGTCATATAGACCCTGAATGTCCATCGGCTTCAGACGAGATCTGTCTCTGATCCACCCATCCAAGGTGTGCCTTCTTGGTCTTGCAGATTCATCTTAAATAATAACTGTACAATTTCACCTTTTTGGCCTCTGCTGCTAAACTAGTGGGCCAGGGTCTCTCACATCTTCCCTAGGGCATTTATCTGTGCTTCCATCACATGTAACATTGTGAAAGTCACTTTCTGAGGCTATTTTAACACATCTCTATTGACCCTGCCAGTTCCCCTTCCCCGTACATAAAACGTACTGTGCAGTGTGGTAAACAGCGTCCTGCTCCTCACCTCCCTGATCTTCTGCTATCATCTCTTTGGCAAAATGCAAACCTGCTTCCTCATGGACAAGATTCCTCCCTACCCAGTAGCCCTGTGCCCCTTTCTAGCGTGAGCATCAGCTTGAGCGCCCAGGAGTTACTGAGTCCTGATATGTAGGGCAGGATTCATCTCACCCACCTTGTGAAGCCTATCATATAACCATCTATACCACAGCTCATTGCTTAGAGGTTCCCTGTATAGTCAGTGGGGGGAAAAAAAAGGTACTCCAGGGTCCAACTGACCCACTTTATTTTGAGACGTCTATTCTTAACGACAGGAGGACTTGTATCCAACTCTACAATGCTCCACTGACTATATTGACTGTATCTCCCCCAGTTATAGTGGAGCTGAAGGCAACTGCTTTCTGTGAAGACATCACACGTAGATGGAACCTGCTTATATTACCAAGTGTAAAAATAATTTGTTGCTGTCAGGTGCACAACTTTTTTTTTTCCCTGCAGCGAGGTGAAAGCATTTAGCTTCCTTGCAGGAAGAAGCCACTGGCAAGGTGTAAGCTCTGAATACCAATCCAGAAATAACACCTGAAGAAGTGACTGCTTCCTTGGGAATGAAAGTGCAGACTGAAAATGTATGCGTGTTCAGCCTGGGCCTTTTATTCAGCGTCCACAACAATTTCCACACAGGACATTTTGGGTTAATTAGGTCAGCTCAGATTAGTCACAGCTCTCTTAACGAATGTTTTTAAATAGGTTTCTCTTCTTAGGGCCGTACGGAATAAGTAAGAGTCTAGTCAAAATACATGCACGTAACAGCCTTTTCTGGGCTAGGGTTTTAGAAAGTTTATTTAGAGAAAGCCGTTAAAAAAGCCAAGTTCTAGTTCAGCTCCCCCTGAGCACGAGGAAATAAATAGTGCCCCTGTAGCGCTAAGATGTGTCTCTGGAAGTAAACAAAATAATGGATACTTGCCCTCTCTGCCCTTTGATTACAGACCTCTAGACCAGACTGATGGCTGGTTGCCCATACACTCAATAAAACGTGTCCATTATTACAGCCTGTAAAATAGAGCACTAAGGTCATACTGCCCTACAGAAAACACTCAGAGGAGGAAAAAAAGGCCTTTTTTTTGTGTTGTTTTTTTTTTTTATCTGACTTCTGTTTCATGTCACCCATGCCAGCCCAGACCCTCCATCCCTTGTCCCCCAACCATCACACTGACCACTGCAACTCAGAAACAGCCTGAACTGATGAAAAAGTTTTGTGGGAAATTATAGGCCCATATCTAGATGTGATCCTTGTGTGTGTCCCAGTGCCATGGCACACAAATCTGGGGATCCAGCTAACACAAAACCCTTTAGGAGCATCTCCCAGGTATTTGCAGGAGACCCAGTGGCCACTGTGTTCATAGTAGGGTACTGACACAGTTGGGAGCCATGGAATAGCCTTGAAACCTGGCTACTACCAAGCCAGTGCCATCAAAGGCTCTCAATGACAATGGTCCTCTTGCTCCTTTACTTGATCTTGCAGTTGTTTCGGCATGGCCAGGAGTTTGTCATGTGTGCATTAGGGCTGGGTGAGGTTGTTGTCCCCGTGGGCACACTCTGGATGGGTATGGTGGTGGTCATGCCAGCTCTAGCTCTTGGGCTGTGGTGAATCTGCAGAGAAAGCTGGTCAGAGTGCTGTCATGCCTTGTTGCACTTTGCCTCATCTCCACAAACAGGCAGTAAGTGATGGTCAAGGCCATTTCAAGTGAAATTGCTGTGTCCCTAAAGCAAGAGCATCTTGTGTATGTACTAGGGGAGGAAGAGAGAAGGAATGGGGCTAGCAGTGCTAGTGTGAAGCCTGGGACACAATCTGACCCGTTGCCCATTTCTGTTCCCTCTGACTCTTTGGGTAGCCCATGCCTCTGATTTCTTCTACTTGTCTTTAGGAATCTCCCTAAAGCCCCCTCATATCTATCTCTCACTGAGATAGGTAACCCAGAAACTGGCCCACCAGTGCTTTGCCCCCGTCCCTCAGCATTGACCTAAGAAGGTTGTGCCCATCTCATCCTCAGCATCTTTGGGATAGAAACAGGACATGATGGCTGTTAGCACTTTCTGAGGCAGCGGAGGAGGAGGTCAAGCTGTTCATCAACCCATCACCTCCCCTGGGGTCTGCCAGCCCACCAACAGTGACACCACATCACTCTCTGAAAGAAGATCCCTCAACCTGAGAAGGAATCACCAACCTTGGCCTCACTGTAGGTCTCTCTCAGATTTGTAACTCCACCCACATGCTGGTTGCAATCTTACCAAGGCATATCTTAATGTGTACGGGTAGTCACAAGATCTCTTGCAATAACTATGATCCTATGCATACTTTTTTCCAAATGGAGAGGAGAAGTATACTCCTTCCAACTGCAGCCTGGGTTACAACCTCCTCTGGTGGGGATGCTACATGGAAGTGAAGAAAAGAGATGATAGATTTTTTTGCCTTTGCTGTGAAGATTTGAAGAGACTCACCATGAACAAAATTAGGCTTAGTATTGCCCATGAACAAGAGACTCCTGGGACAGAGATGGGGCAATGCAAACAGGAATGCTCCCAAGTGCAGGTCTTCCCTGCTGCATGGGTAAGCTCAGTGGATGAACTCATGTGCACGATGGCACAGGGAAATAAAGCCCCAAGCCTTATTTCTGCCCGGGCTCTCTCCCAGCGTAGAGTAGAAGCACTCCTGAGATCAGCATTAGGAGTAATCACTTTAGAGGATGATGTTCTGGGATTGCATAGCTGCAACCGTCAATGACTCCTATAATGAACACTACAGACCCCCAACCAGCCTGTGTCCATCCGAAAGCAACTTAGCAAACCCCAAACACTTCTGAATCCTGGCAGACAGCTAGGTGTAGTCCCTCTCACAAAGCATTCAAACGTGACACAGAAAAGCGGGCAGTCTACCAAGAATCACCTACCCCTCCAAATGGGTGTGATGGAGCCAGTAGGAGAAGAGTGAATGTCCTTCCATCTGCATTCCTGAAATGTATGAAACAACCCAAGGGCAAAGAATTGCTTTTAAAACAGCCTTCTGAGTCTGATTCATTGCAGCAGGGAGAGGGGCCATCTGTCTGGAATTGACACTCCTCCCAAATCCACTACACGTTTTGGGAGTCATTGTCACAGGAGAGAGTCAAAGAGCTCAGATGCCTTCATGCCTGCCTTACACAGCTGTTACATGTCTATTCAGCACAGTAAAATAACATCAAATAAAGTGAGAAAGCAAAATTCATAAATAAAGTACACAGAGATAACATGACAAGAACTGATGTTCCAAAAATGTGCAGCATAGTTTACGCAGTCCTAAAAATGACAGTCACTGCTATTGTGAACTGAAGTGGTTCCCTGAGTTCAGGTTTACATCTACCTTGTTTAACAGTGGCTGCTCCTATCTTACTTCTGGTAATGGTGCACAGTCCACAATGCCACCATAAAACAGCTTGGAAGGGAGTCCAGGGGAGTGGGGGGTGGAAAGAAAAGAGGGATCTCTCCTGCATATGCCAGGTACAGGGAGGTACTGGAGCTTTCTGGCACTGTCTGGCCAATAGAAACCTAGCTTCTGGAATAAATTTCTTCATGTCTCATTGGATCATGCACTGACACGAAATTTTACAGGTTTAGCATAAAGCTGAGTAAACGCAGAGAAGTTATTACGGTTCAGCAGCTATGTGCTAATCGCTGGGTGACACACACGCAAATGTCCAGGAAAGGTCTTTTGAAGCGGACCCCCTCCTGAGTGCTGCGAAGGCCACCTGAAGTTACTAAAGGGGTGTGCTGCTTTTGGCTGGGATAGAGTTAATTTTTTTCCTAGTAGCTAGTACGGGGCTGTGTTTTGGATTTGTGCTGAAAACAGCGTTGATAACACAGGGATGTTTTCGTTACTGCTGAGCAGTGCTGACACAGAGTCAAGGCCTCTTCTGCCTCTCACCCCACCCCACCAGCGAGCAGGCTGGGAGTGCACAAGAAGCTGGGAGGGGACACAGCCAGGACAGCTGACCCAAACTGACCAAAGGGATATTCCACACCATATGGCATCATGCTCAGCATATAAAGCTGGGGGAAGAAGAAGGAAGGGGGGGGACGTTTGGGGTGATGGCATTTGTCTTCCCAAGTCACCGTTAGGCGTGATGGAGCCCTGCTTTCCTGGGGATGGCTGAACACCTGCCTGCCCATGGGAAGGAGTGAATGAATTCCTTGTTTTGCTTTGCTTGTGTGCACGGCTTTTGCTTTACCTATTAAACTGTCTTTATCTCAACCCATGAGTTTTCTCACTTTTACCCTTCCAATTCTCTCCCCCGTCCCACCAGGGGGGAGTGAGCGAGTGGCTGTGTGGGGCTTAGCTGCCAGCTGGGGTTAAACCATAACAAGGGGTCAGGTGCTGGATGCCAGCAAGTTGCACAAGCATCCTTCCAGCTCCTGCTGCGAACCTGACACCTCCCACCCCATTTCAGACCTTGTGTTCTCAGACACGGCGGGGTGCACTGCCACCGCGAAGGGAGACATCAAGAAACCGGCTGGGAACATCTCAGGTGTGTATTTTTAGCGTGCTACATCTGGAAACTCAACTCTGGGATTTACTATTAGAAAGGCAAAGGAAGTGTGGGAGTGGGGAGAGGGGAAAGCGAAGTACGTCCTGGTGAGGAATGAACAGCCATCAAATGATCACCGTTTGGGTACCTGAGACTTGAGCCCGTGCCCCAGCTTTAGCATCTTCCCCCTTTTTCACATTGACAGACATGAGGGAAGGACTAAAGTAATCTTCAGGGGTGTTTAATGGAGAAATGGAAGTTTTGGGAAGGGAGCTGCAGCGTCCTTAGGTTTCCTCATAGCCTCATTCTGACTCTTCCACCCAGACATCTGAAAAGGGCATTAAGTGCTTGACCCACCAAGGGAGTCTTTCTGGCTCTCACTCCCTACGTTTGCCATTACTGTCATTTATAAAGGGAGTTTTCAGGACGGGGTAGGAATGCACCTCGCTGCCAAAGACCCTCCAGACAGCAACAATTGGATGGTTTGTGGCCTGGGGCTGATGCGATTTGAAGGTCTGGAGGGCCCTTCACGCGCTGGGGTGAGGTGTCAGTCACCAAGAGAACAGCCAGAAGAGTTTAAGCATGGGAGAAGTGGGAGGAGCAGGAGTGTAGACAAGGGATGAATGTCTTGCCTCGTCTGCCATCAGTGCACAGAAGAAAATGTATTAATTCATTTGAATACAGGAACTACCACGGAGCACCAGGCTGGTGAGCAGTCCTCAGGCACAACAGGGTTATAACTGGTGGATCAGCGGGAGTCACAGACCAGCACAGAGGGGTCTGGAAGAGGTAACTCAGAAAAACTCATCTTCACCAGCAATTCCTACCTATAGACTTTCTAAAGTTCTGCAGTTTCCTGGAAATGCTTTCAGAGGCCATAAATTATTGCTTCCCTGAAGACTCATACTCCCCCCTGGGGTGAAATAAGCAGCAGCCTGTGGCCCCCCTTGGGATATGCATCAGATACTCTGAAGTCTCAGCTGGGAGATGAAAAATAGGGAGAGACTTCTAAGAAAAATCTTGATACCAAGCTGGTGAAACCTTCGAGCCTGTTGTAAACTGAAAGAGCGTCTTGAAACTAGTCACAGCCAGGTTTTTGGCGGTGATTCATGGGTAGTGGTACGGCGAGAAAAACAGTTGTTTGGGGCTTATTTCAAGTGGATGAGATAAAGCCAGTGATGGAGATAAGGCACGAGGACTGGTGGGGGCAGCTGGGCCATGGGAGACACTTAGGAAGCAGGTCTTCTACTAAGTGGCACTATTACAACCCACCCCTAAAAGCAGGCTGTTTCTTGACCTTGAGACAAACACCTGTCAGAGTCACAGTGTCACACCATCTTCCACTCTGCCGCCACTTCTCCCTGATTATTAACCACCCCCGGAGAGTTTGCGAAGCCCTCTGAATACCTGAACCTCAGACAGAGAATTTCAGAGCTTTGCATGTGAAAAAAAAAGCGACAGGAAGGGTGTGAAACTGAGCAACACATGCTATTTTGCTGGCTGAGACTTCGTGTGCCTTGGATTCAGAAGCAGTCCTGATTAATACTCATCCCGCATTTACGAAATTAAATTAGGCTGCTTAAAATTAAAAATACATATTTATTTTAACCAGCCTGGGTATTCTGAATGAACTGAAAAGGAAAGATGATGGAATATTACAAATGAGACAATTAAGGAAAGCGGGCAGGAGAAATTGTATAAATTACAGTCCTGCGATGAAATGGTGCTTTTGATGCAAGGGAGGGGAGCTGGCGAGGACTCCAGTCACCAGAGATGGAAAGTGTCGGGGAAGGGTGGTGGGAAAGGAGTTAAAGAAGAAAGCGAAAAAAAAAAAAAACAAAACCCTGAGGAAATCCATTAGTATTGATTTAAGGCCAAAACTCTGAGGAAATCCATTAGTATTGATTTAAGGAGGCAATCAAGGGGAAACAGTCTCAAACAGACAGGATGGAGCGGTAACGGTAACACATGAACGCCATGATGCTCAGGGCCTCACACAGCTCTTTTGGCTGCAGAATTACACTTCTGGGAGAGCCTTGGTTCAACCCTGGTACCTCCTGGCCTGGCCGGATTCCCAGCACCTGCCAGGTGTAATGAAGCTCCTGGGTGTGAAACAGGATTAGATCAGACCTGAAAGCTCTTCCCTTGGACAATGCTCAGGATGGGACCATAAGCAAATGAAAAGAGCAGGAGTGAAGGTGGTTGCTGCGGTTGGAAGCAAGCCAACGGGAGAAGAAAACCAGCAGCTTTCAACCCAGCACCAGCGTGCTTTGCCAAAGATCGCCATTTTCGGAACAAAGAAAATTCCCAACAAGTCCAAAAGTAAAATGAAAAGCACATCGCTCTCCCTCCCCTGCATGGATCACTGACCCCCGTCACAGCAAAACAGCTGTGCAAGAAAATACTCCCAGGAAGGATGCAGCTTTTCCAAGGAACAATAATGACCCATTGAGTTTTCTATACGGCGTTTGGGATTGTTTGCCTTTCCCCAGCAGAAGAAGACAAAGCTGGCCACGGACAGTATTCGCAGCTTGCTGGAAACTAGAGATGCTTAGCACATTGCAGAACCTGGCCCCAGACACGTGAACTATTCCTGAATAAAAAGCAAACTAACCTTTCTCTTGAATATACTGAAAACGTTTCCCTCGGTTTTCTACAAGGAAGGAAATGCCAGGGTGCTCTTACAAGAATGCAGGCATATACACATAGCTTCACATATTCCCTTAAAAACATACCCTTTGCTCTACAAAGAGCTCTCAAGTACACAAGTTTTGCTGCTGTGAAGTAGGTCCTAGTCACCGTGGGGTGCAGGTCCCTATAATGGGGGGGGAGAGGGCATGGGGGGAGCCTAGATCAGTCAGCCTAGCTCAACCGGACCCCACAGAGAAGGGAAGAGTCTCTGCACTTTGTTGCCCGTGAAGGTGACTTTAAAATCAAATCTGCCCACTTATCACTGCTGTTTGACTGTATGTGTGTGGCTGTGCAATTTCTACGCACGCTTAAAATACATGGTTTACATTCATTTCTTGAACAATTCAGCATAGTTATATTTTGGTCACAACCAAACCAAATCTCTTTGGGATTAGTTTTTCAAAGGGAAAAATAATTACCGTGCAGAAGCCTGAGCTGTCATTGGAGGAGACTTATAGACCTCTGAGTAAGGCATGAGCTGGATTACAGGGGTATATGGGCCTTCCATACAGATTTGTATTTCACCCACCTGACAAGCAGACATTTTCACCTTCCACAGGTCCCATTGTAGCTGCTAGATCCTAAAGTCACATTTTCCAGTGTACCCAACTTTCTCTTTTTAATGGTGGATCCGGAAAATAGAAGCCTCAGGATGCCTGGCTTCTAGTTCTGTACGGCTCACAAACTGCACAACCTGCCACTTAAAGTTCAAACTGGAATGGAAGAACTCAACTAACCAGTACATGAGCCTTGCAAACCTGTTTCTGTGAGGGTGATAAATCAACAAATAGATGCCAGTGTCTTCTCTGGTAAAGTCCTGACTATTTCAAAGAGCATCCTATTTCCCAAACATGGGAGAAGCAATGAAGGGGTAGCTTCTTCACTCCTGATAGCCAAAGTTGGGTTCTCAGGGAGTTGTGTGCCCAGCACTGTCTGCCTGTTTCTGTCCTGGGACATATTCATTTTGCCACTCTTGCTTCCTCCCTGGGTTTCCCCTTTCCATTTTTCTCACCCCTCCAAATATGTAATATCAGTTTTGCAAATAGTCCTACAGAAACCCTTTTTAGTCCTTCTATACTTGTTGGTATACAGGTGTTTTGTTTTGGGGGTTCTTTTGTGTTTGTTGGTTTTGTTTTTTTTTTTATCCTGTGGATCAGTGACCTGGGAAGCAGATTCTATCACCTCTAGCTGTATTATAGATGAAGGGGCATTTAAGTGCTCCTTCTATTTCTCTTGACAGATGAGTTCTTTGCAGACCTGTTAACTGTAGGTCTGAGGTCAGAGATCTACTTGATCACTGAACATCAGTACTGTTGAATACAACATCTATTTTCTTTCAGGGCTTCCTGCAAAACCCAGTTTAGCTATCCACTGCAGAAATATATATATAAATATATATATAATTACTATATAAATGCAAAGTGGTGGTATTAAGGGGAGAAGAGAATTGCCATATCGATCTAAATAATATGCTGTTAACTGTCAAAGAGCAAGCACACTTTCTGCTAACAGGTTTTTCTAATTCTAGAGGAAGAATAACAAGGCTGGAGGCTGGAAGACATTTAGCAGCAAATATGAAAATGGGTTGGTTTGTTCTCATTCTTTGTTCCTTTAAACTCTCTGTGCTTTTCTGCATGCCTGTTTTACAAAGCTGGAAAGCGCTTTTACCCTACAGCAAGCTCTAAAAGCAATTTCACATGGCCAGCAGAGCTGAAGGAGGGAGTGAAGAGGAAACATTGACTTTTCTATACAGGGAAATGGAACAAAGCACGGAGATACCTGTGAGGCAGGGAGGCATCATGAACCAAGAAGGTAGCTGCGGGTCTGTATCTCCTAGGGCCTGGCTTTCCCTCCCTTTAACTGGTTTGTGCTGATATATATTCATTTGGATATTTGGATATCTTTCTGGATCAAATACTTCATGGTGAGGGAATTGTGCAACAAAAACCTGGGAGCTTAGATGGTTTTCTGCCCGCCCCTCGTGCCAACAGAAGGTAGAGATCCTCCACGCTGCCCTGCCTTTATTAACCGAAAGCCACACAAGAAACCAGGTGAGGCTTAAAATCCAGCCCAGTGACGTGGTCAAGCAACTGGATGACAGTGTTTTCTTCTGGCCTAACCGTGGGTCTGTATTGCAGCCTCCTATTCTAACATCAAATTTCCCCTCTTGAAAACCTGACATGGTGTTGATTGAAAGGTTACAGGCACTTTTTTTTAATACCTTTTTACTTTTTTACTTTACTTTTTACTTAACTTTTTTTTACTTACCTAGGGTGTCTGGAAAGGAAAGGGAAGCAATACTGCAGTGAACCGCTCTGTGTTTACAGATGTGAGGCAGACAAAAGGTACCGTCAATCATTTTGCTTCATAAGCAACAGAAGGTACAGAGATACTCCATGAACAACAGTAGTAGCTGAATCAGCACTCAAGACAATTTATGGGTGTTCTCTGTGATTAAATTGCCACGTGTCTAGTGCCGTGTAAGAGTATTATAAAGAAACAGCAATAATGGGAAGGCACTATAGAGATGTCCAGCTCAGATCCAGAGATGGTCTAACTCAAGTGGTCAGTGTTGTACCTCAGCTAACAATCCCTCACTCTTCTCAGGCTATTCTGGCCTCCTCAACACCCCTTCTCCATGTTTCAGCATCTTCCTATTACTTGAAGCAGGGATATCCCATCTTTATGTCCTGATAGGTGAAGAGCAAGAGGAGTAAGCCAAAGGTCATGTCACATTCTTTGCTACATAGTGGGACTTGCAGGGATGTGCAGTGTAGACTCTGTGTTTATGAAAAAGAGATGTTCCATAAGAGAACTTAGTTACCGTGATGTGAGGACCTGAACAGTCCAAGCTGATGATGACGCCCAAGTTTCAGATCTGGAGGATATGCAGGATGTTGATACCCATCATTAAAAAAACAGTGAGTGAGGAGGGTTGTGGCTGAGGGAGATTAAAAGCTTTGTTTTGGTCATATTAGACTGATTTGAGGTTAGCCACAAGGAGATGTCAGAGGGAGACAGCAGGTATTACTAGTTTGGACAGAAGCTTTAACATTCATCTCATTTAACTTAAGATATCTGCACTACAGACTGCCCCCCTCTCAGTTAAGCATTGAGAATCCCTACAGTTACAGATGGAGAGACACAAATATTTCTCAGTGCTTTTCATCGCTTCCTCAGAGAGACCTCTGAAGTAGGTCTGAAGAACTGTGTCCCAAAAGCACCTGTTTATTCCAATTGACTACAAAAAGCATTTTCATTAATAGCTCAGATGCAGAAGTGTCTCTTGTATCTGTATAAAATCAGGCAAGACTAATCCCACCTTAGGAGACCGTCTGATAAAGAGAAATTTTTGAAGCAGCTACACAGGGATGGCAATTGAAATGGCAGAACACAGTAGCAAGACCACAAGCTGGTGGAAATCCCCAACCAGCTGGAGGGTAAGGAGAATCCTTCACAAAAGCCATGAGAGGCGTAGAAGACAACAGTCATGGAAACGAAAAGAGGACAAGAAGAAGTCCATGACGAGTGAAGAGTAAGATGCAGTGCTGAGCCTTAGCTTTGGCTTAGGAAAGGTCATTGGAGACTTCTGAAAAAGTAATTTCAGCGCTTGGGGCAGGCACTGGAATAGAGAGTCTTGGGTGGAATTGGCAGAGAGGAGCTCCCACCCCTTGAAAACAAACGTTCAGAGAGGTTGGAGATGAGTGGGAACAAATGAAGCACCTTTTCATTTTCGAAATACAAATAAAATAAAGCCTTCCAATCTGTTATCATAAATACATACCTGAAGTAAGTAAATAAATAAATAAAAGTGTGGTCAGGTACAGGCATCATCTTTCTATTCAGGAGCTCACCTTTTGAAAATCACTGACACCACAGAAGTGTGCCAGACTCCGGAATAATGGCTGGACTTGGGCAAAGTACAAGGTAGACATTTCCCCACAAACATAAGCTGGATTTTTCAAATTTTATCAGCATCCCTTTGTTCAAATGGTCCCTAACGTGGATGTCATTGGTTATATTTTAAGTAGTTTTGGGAACAGTCTTTAGTAATGTTCTTGTCATTGAAGGCCCTGATCAAGAGTAAAAAGATGTGAATCTACTTATTGGCTGTGGCACCAATTCCCTCTGTAGTATCAGTTTAACATATTTAAAACTCTCTGCCTCAGTTTCCAATTGCTGAACAGATGTAAAGCTACGTCCTTTGTCCTGCTTGTTCAGACTAGAAATGCTCTGGGTTACTTCAGTATGTAGAGCAGTACAATCCTGATCTCATCTGGGGTCCTGGAAGCAGCATGTTATAAGTAACAACCATAACCAATTTTCTGCAGCCTTACTAAAAAGTTTTTTCTCCTTCTGCCTGTCTCCATATACATATGTATGAATATTAATCCTGCCAACAGAAGAGGGGAAAAAAAAAAGGCAGAGAGAGGGGTAATAAAAATTCAGTATATCAAATTGACTTTTCTTGATTTACAACAGGTAATTACCATTCTTCACGCATGGCTGGTCTTGTGTTGTGAGAAAGCAGAGCAGGTGGAGCACTGCTTGTTCAATATCCTTCCCCCCGACAATCGCCTCCACCTGCAAACTCCCCATGCACCTGCATGAGAGAGGCATTGTCAAGACCAGACAGAAGGATGGGTGACAAAAATAGATGGCGGTAGCTGAACAGAGGCAGCTGGAAAAGTTGGGTTTGCCCACACTTGGGTAGGCTTGAAATCTTCCTTAGCATCCACCTTCTTACTTAACTTGCCATGGCAATGGCTCTGTCTTTTAACCGTGGGGGTAAAAAAAAAAAAAAAGCTGTAAAACTAAAAATCATAAAAGAAGTAAATTAAAAGTCATAAAAGAAGTGTGGAATGATAATTGGAATTATTCAGGTAATGGATTAAAATTATTACAAGTACCATGATCTAAATCTGAATGGTGTAAGTAAGAGGGGAGTAAACTAATAGAACTTGGAATTGATTTTCAAAGAATACTAAAAATTATTACCAGTAAAATTTACAAGTGCTGTAGATCATGCTCACTGTTGCCTTATTTGTAACAGAAATATCCAATACCAAAATGAATTGGGCTGTGCTAAAACTAACTCTTGCTGATGGTGGCAAGTTGTTAATTAAATGACACTTTTGTGCTGTTCATTTTGAAAGTCTCTGGAAAGATAACCTGAAGTTCTCAGCTTCTGAAATGAGTGGGGAGAGGTGAGCAAGCACAGAGTTTTATAGACTCCAGGGGAAGAAAAAAAAATTTCCTTCAGGGATATGCTCACTACGATAGGATTTTATCACACAGCCAACACCGAGCAGGGGTTAGATGCTTAGAAGGGAAATAAATGGAGGTACTAGGGATGGTGTTCACAACTCAGAACTGCATGGTGTTCTCTCACAGTTATGTCGGCAGAAGAGCTATTTTGTGAGTAGTTCACAGAGGCTCCCGAGTGCCCACGGACCATAAAGGTTTGGTTTCCCAGTGAACTGTGGGATGCAGTATTCTCCCTAAATTCCACATATGTAGGTAATGCTACACATGTACGTAAAGCCTTGGTTGGAGGAAGGTCTAGGTGTCCTGGTACCCAAACCACCTCCTGTATCAGTTAAGTGCATTTGTGACGGGTGCACTCGACCCCTGGTCAGACCGGCGGTGGTTTGGTGCAGGGTCTGGAAGGGGTAAAGGCCTGAGCCGTAGCCAGGCGTGAACTCTCCTAGTTTCAATCTGTTCTCTGAAAACCCACAAAAGAGCGGAGTCACCCAACGAGCATCGACGCATATGAGCTCGGATCGCCGATCATGCGATTGACACATGAATAGCAGGTGGCTTTTCCAAGACTCATTTATCAAGGAACAAAGAATGTTGTGGGTACAAGGAGTCTCATGCGTACCCTTTCCATCGCATGTAATTTGCCTACGAGCCAACCACTTCATCCCATAAACGTGACAGCCTAGGTGAGCCTCCTTTGAGCTCTCCCTGCTAGGCAGCGTGGCCACATGGTGGTGATCTCCCCTTGAGCTGGAACACCTCTCAAGGTTGATCCTCGGAGGCAGAGAGACCTTTTACCAACGGCAGATCTTTGGTAAGCGACCGATATTGCACACAACCTTGTAGTATGGTAACTTTTATTTTGTCTTCATAACTTTGATTGCATGCTGAACTGATGC
Organism: Aptenodytes forsteri; assembly: GCF_000699145.1. Taxonomy (NCBI): domain Eukaryota; kingdom Metazoa; phylum Chordata; class Aves; order Sphenisciformes; family Spheniscidae; genus Aptenodytes; species Aptenodytes forsteri. Next base: position 1,708,568 of record NW_008795557.1, read on the forward strand.
TAATGAAACATTGGATGTACAATCCCTTAGACATAAACCGTTGACCGAGTCTGAGACTGGGTTTCGACCTAGCCGCACCTAGACTCCTCTCTAAGGAGTTTAGAAAGCAAGGGGGTCCACTCTGAACCTCGTGACTCGGTGGGAGGGTCTTCCTTACCCTTTGTGTCTCCTGTCTCCCTGTGAATCATTCTAACTCGAGCGTAACTCAATTTTCCTTTGTACGTTTCTTCCATGCAGTAATTAATAGAGTGAACCTTGCCATCGAACTTTGTTAAGTCGCGCTTTTACAACATCATATTAAAACCATATTTGCTAATACCTTTGACAGTGACTCTTTAAGTGATCTAAATCACTCATTTCCACGACAGCATTATGCCTTGGATTATTCCTTCTCTGCTTTCCACTGGACATCTCTGTTTGACTTGATAAATCTGTGGCTTCATGAGTATGAGTGCTCCTGTTGAACTTTATCCATGCACTCTCATGGTGGGGCTGAGCGGTAAGATTGACAGAGGAGACTCAGAAGACAGAGAGACAAGTCATGCATAAAACCTGGCTCAAAAGGGACTTGAGCCTGTCTCCAAAGTGCTAGCTTAGCATCCTGAATCTCTCCATAATATTTTAGTACACTATCTGCCCTAACTGTTGTTCGCAATCTTCTACTGTCCTCAGAAGGAATCTCTTATGGCCAAAATAACCTGAACTCTTATAAGAATCACTTATAGGGATGGCTATAGCCTTTCTTTCCACACCTGTAGCTCTGCTTACCCACTCGTGATTCAAAGAATTCCCTCATATTTGGGTAAAAATCAGAACAGGAAGTGCCAAAATTACCTTTGCCATAAAGCACCTTCCCCGTGCGGTCAGTGAAGCCATGTCCATTTCTGCCAGGAGAGATACTAGCCCAAAGAATATTTTGGCTCCCCGTCAGCAGCTGAAATCCAGCCCCATGCATGTAGCAAGGGGAAGCTATTGCCTTTCGGATATCCCTCCTCCCATTCAAGTTGCCACACCGGGACACAGTAACTGGCCCTACCAGGTGACCCTACAACTGTCACCCACCGAAACAGATCCAGCCTAGGGTTTTCTTTTTTTTGGTTTTTGTTTTCTTTATGCAGTTCTGCTCCTTGGGTCTCACATGGCTGCCAAACTTTTCATTTACATGCTGATCTTGACATCCTGCCCCAGCTCTGTTCTCTGCAGCGTTCACAGGGAAGAGTGAAATATAGCCGGAGTGGTTCAGCTTACTCATGGAGCAGCTCGTTCCTCGCTTACAGGCAATATATTTTTCACAGTGGGAATCTAATCTCTTTCATTTTACTACCTTTATTTTTTTTATTTCATATGATGGAGCAGTTTATTTTTTTTCCTTTTTTTTTTCTTTTTTTTTTGCACAGGGGGGTGGATTTAGCGATGGCAGCAAGGACAGGAGGAACTTTGCTAGGAGTAAGAGAGAAGAAGCTACCAGCTGGGGCAACTGTCTCTCCATCTTCTATCCCGTATACTAGGTGATAAAACCTCTCTAATCGATGCTCTCTTTGGCTTTGAATTTACTCAGAGGTTTACCATCAGACCTCCCAGGTTCCTGTACACATGGTAGAGGAAGACAGAATTAGAGGCCACTTAAGCAAATAGGATCATAGAATCATAGAATCATAGAATGGTTTGGGTTGGAAGGGACCTCTAAAGGTCATCTAGGCCAACCCCCCTGCCGTGGGCAGGGACATCTTCAACTAGAACAGGTTGCTCAGAGCCCCGTCCAACCTGACCTGGAATGTTTCCAGGGATGAGGCATCCACCACCTCTCTGGGCAACCTGTGCCAATGTTTCACCACCCTCAGCATAAAAATGTCTTCCTTATATCTATGTCTATATCTACCCCCCTTTAGTTTAAAGCCATTCCCCCTTGTCCTGTCGCAACAGGCCCTGCTAAAAAGTTTGCTGCCAAGGATATACACCAGTCCATGGGACCATGCAACTGAAGGTGCTGAGTAAGTTCACCAATGTCACAGTGAGGCCACTCTCTAGCATATATAAAAGTTCAAGGCAATCAACGGATTTGCTGATATCTGGAAAAAGGCAAATGTCACAATGAGCTTAAAGAAAGGCAAAAAGGAAGATCCAGGTATCTACAGGCCAGTTGGCTTACCCTCAGTCTCTGGAAAGGCTACTGAGCAAATCCTCCTGAAAACTATGGAAACGTGAAAGACAAAAGTGTCTAAGAACATCCAGAATGAATTTATCAAGGGCAAGTAATGCATGACCAACATGATTGCCTTCCATGGAGATATGACTAGCTCCAAGGAAATAAGAGAGAAGTACGTGTCATTTACCTTGACTTTAACAAGGGTTTCAACAGTCTCCCATAATACTCCTGTAGATGTATTGGAGAGATATGGACTAGATAAGTGGACTAAGAGGCAGGTAGAAAATTGACAGGACCATTGGGCTCAAAGGGTAGTGGTCAGCTGCATGAAATCCATGTTGGCCAGTTGGATTCTTCCTCCTCTAATTCAGTAAATTGCACCTGGATTACCATGTCAAGTGTGGGACTTCCCAGTGCAAGACATGTACATACTTGTCCAGTGGAGATCACCAAGATGGTCAAGGGGACGGAGCACATGACAGACATGGAGAAGCTGGGATAGCTGGTTTTGTTCAACCTGAAAAAGAGCAGGTGAAGGGAATATTGCTGTCTTCAACTACCTAACAGAAGATTATAGCATAGGTAGGGCCAGACTCTTCTCCAAGGTTCACAACAAAAGAATGTGTTGAAACAAGGAGATTTTTATTACGTATTATGAAAAAAAAAAGTCACCATAAGGGTTGACAAACACTGGGATGGATTCACAGCAATGTTGTGGAATCTACAGTTTTGGAGATTTCAAAGCTCAGCTGGATAAGCTCAGAACTGAAAGCTCACAGATGGGCTTCAAGTCAAGTATACAAAATGTTCCTCTAAGATTTCACTCCAGAATAGTGGTAATATTATCATATCAAGATTTTCAGTTTCCCAGACCTCTGCATCCCAAAAATGGCACAGTTGCAAAATTTCATCCATCTAGAACAAAAAAAAAACTAAAACAAAAACCAAACCCCAGATACCCAAACAAAACAAACAAACAAACAAACAAACAAGAGAGAGAATATCCAACTTCTTATGTCTGGGACAGAGTGGCAGTCACACATGGGAATTTGTGCACAGGGATCCGAACTGCAAAATTCAAAAGAACCAGATTCAAAGACTATCCAAGGTCCAGAAGACGTTCAAGAGGGATAAAATATTCTGGCTAGTGGCCAGAGAACATCAGAGATGTTTGTCCCAAATGTTTTCAGCTCCCTCAGAAAGAAAATAGGTAAAAAAATGTCTGTGGGATGATCAAATACATGAAGCTGTGCTATCCCAGGCATCATCTACCATTTGCATCTAAGAGGGGAACAGTCCCTTTGCACTTCTCCAACTTCAGGAAGTAACCAACCAGCTTCAGTTTGGCTCAGGCCATGTAGCTGTAGATGTCTACAGAATCAAGGCTGGACATGTCAAAGCAAGTTGTCCTTATAATTAATGGAGAGATACAGGCTTTTTTAAGGAGTGAGTCACCTGACCTTTTTTATAAATCTGCTTCAGGATCAGATGAATCATGTCCTGAACTCCACTGTCTGTGTTGACCAGCTCTCCATTTACTGACTCAATTTATTCCCCATTTGTTTTGAGAAAGATGTTTATTTAATCAGATGTATTCCAACCCAGGAAATGTAAGAAATTACCTCTTTATACCTCCCATTTTATGCTTTTACCCTAAGTGTTCACGAGCACCAGATGTCACAAACAGGGTAGTTGGGCTGGGGGACAGGCTGATTCACTGAAACTGGTCTTACAGGCCTCTTTAAATGACGTTCCTTCGCCATGTCCTCCACACGTAGAGACTAGAAATCTGACATTATGACAATGGAGTGTGACTGGAGGAGAGACAATGCCAGCTTTGTACAGAAGCAGAGACAAGTATCCCAGTTTCTGTTTCCACAATTGCCCTCCACCAATGCAAATCAAAATGAGAACCAGACTCATAACAGCTTATCAAAGACGTTTCCAACAATAGCTGTAGACTTCCCACGTGGTGATCACACATTCACTAAACCATCTCTATTCGCTTTTCCCAATTACATGAGCATAGCAAGGCCACCTACCCTGGAAGGCTTTACTCTATTTAGGATAAATCCTCTGGGAGTTTGCTACCCGCTGTCTTTAGAGAATCTGAGCTTAAAGGTCCAGCTGTTGGCAGCAGGGACATGGGATCTTCCACCATCTGGAAGAATCCCATGTGGGAATCCCCACTTCGGATCACCCTGCAAGTCTATTTTGATCTCCAAAGTAGGATTGGAAAGATCTTTTCTAAAAAAGATTGCATTTTCTAATGGTCACAACTCCTCATCCTTCAGATGTCTTCTTCCTTCCCATGACACATACTCCCTGGCCGAACAGCCAAAGAGCAAGGGGAGCCCAGGAGCTGGACTCAGCTCAGAGCTGAAGACGCCTCGGGATGTGGGACTGGGAACGAATAAGGGGGCAGGTTGACTCATCAATAGGCCACGCTATGACTAAGTGCATTTTCTAATGGTCACAACTCCTCATCCTTCAGATGTCTTCTTCCTTCCCATGACACATACTCCCTGGCCGAACAGCCAAAGAGCAAGGGGAGCCCAGGAGCTGGACTCAGCTCAGAGCTGAAGACGCCTCGGGATGTGGGACTGGGAACGAATAAGGGGGCAGGTTGACTCATCAATAGGCCACGCTATGACTATTCTGTGGCCAGGACCAGTCCAGCCTTTCTGATGAGAGCCTCATGCACAAAAGTGCGGGGTGGGAGAAATAAAGACACAATAAAATGCACCACATTATGAGTGGTGCACTTTGACAGAAGTATAAAATTATTGGGTGAAAGGAAATTTGCAGGTTTAATATGCCAGTTAATGATGTGGCATTTGAAACAGTCTCTCACAAAATACTGCTTATGATATTAATCGATATTGTCTCTGAGAGGACTGCTGAGTTTAAAATTGGTGGATGCATAGAAAAAAAAGAATAACCTTTATCCAGGCTAGTGTATACCCACAGAATGCTCTCAATAAATTTTAGTTTTGGTAAAAAGCATTAATAATGTCTTTGATAAAGTACTAAAGAACAGGGGTTTATTTTGCTTTTTTTTTTTTTTTTTAAACCAGAACACAGAAAAGTCAGGCTCCCGGGAATCTAAAGTAATTCACTGTACAGAGTGTTTGCAACATTTACCCTCTCCTGGTGACTGAGGCAATAGTTACAGCAGAAGACTGATGGAGAGCCCCAACTCCGGTCCCGTTAGCTCTAGTGACTGAATGAGGTGCTGCACACAAGTACCTGAGATGACAAAATTTCTCATTTGTTGTTTCCTGAGAAATCACAGGATAACAAAACCTCTATTTTTCCACACACAGAGTCAACTCCAGACTGGCCAGCAGGTCAGCCAATCATACATTCCATTTCTCAGTATAGATATATACATGTGGCCACAGGTAACACAGCACCCACATGAACTTTAATAAATATGTCCTGAAAACTCTTCCCTGCAGAAGGGCAGTGCTGTTAACCCCCCTGTACCGAGGGAGAAATAGTTCAAAGGAAAAAAGTCCCCTGTGCAAACACATCCAGAAGATAAATGAGAGAGAGACGGAGAAAACCCAGATCTCCAGCATCCAAATCCAGTGCCTTAATAGCAGCGTGTCCTACTTTGGGATATAAGGTACGTGTGAGTCACAAGGAGGTGTCACTTGGATCACAGTGCGGAGCAATGTCAGATCAATCTGCTTAACAGCCTTATTAGCAATATGGAAGGAAGAGGTCGGAGAATCCTAGTGGCCACTGAGGATTGGAGACTGCCACAGAAATCAGTAAGGACATCGCGCGCAAGGAAAGAAACGACAAAATGGGTTTAACTTCTCAGGGACTAAAGTCCTGTCAGAAAGCTTACTAGTGGGGAAGACGTGAGAAAAAAACAGTCCCTGGTGCTCTGCGCAAGTGTTACAGGTGAGGTGCTGAGCTCATGTGAAAAAAGACCTGGGGTGAAGGGCCCAGCTTGAGTGTCTCAGCAGAGCATCACCAGAAGCTCCCTTTGGAGGAGGCAGAGAGAGCGGTCCAGGAAAGGCTGCAGAGCTGGGAGTCAGGATCAATCCTAAATGCAGGACAAGTTAGGTAACAGTCTGTTTTTTCCCCCAGTGACACAGGATTAGAATCATAGAATCATAGAATCGTAGAATCATTGAGGTTGAAAAAGCCCTCTAAGATCATCGAGTCCAACCGTCGACCCAACACCACCATGCCCACTAAACCATGTCCCTAAGTGCCTCATCTACTCGTCTTTTAAATACCTCCAGGGATGGGGACTCCACCACTTCCCTGGATTGTAAAAGTCAGTGCTGTTGTGCTAGATGTTTGGCAAAACACAATATACCTCGCATTGTGAGCAACCTGACAATGCTGATTAGAAACTCAAAAGCAGTGTAATAACTTGTGATGAAAAGGAAAGCGATAACAACTGAGCTGAATAATGATATCTGAAGTGCTGAGAAGCCATACAGGAAAAACTGAAGACATCAATTAAAAGGCCATGCACTTTGGGATAGAAAGAAAAAAATAGCAATGATATGGGGCCCAGTGCTAGATAGAGATGGCCTGCTTTATAATGTCTAAAAAAAAGTGTACAGTGACTATTTCTTTTTATCCCTTTGGAATACAAAAACGGGGGAAAATTAATATCACCTTTGGGTGTCAAAGCCTTTTGCAGTCGTTCACAAACCAAGAGCATTGTAATGCATATCTGCTGATAGAAATACATTGAATGTTTAAGCAGAGTGACCTACACCCTGAAATTCTGAAAGATAGGACAAATGACTGCATTGCCTTTTGGGGTCAGCGTTTGAGAAATCTTCAAACGTGAGAGAAAATGCAGAAGGGGTGGGAGTGTGGATGTCACGTTTGCTGAACTGGAATTAAACTGATCTGATGTTGCAAAGCTGCCTTGTGCATTCTTCTGCCTTTACTACAGAGCAGCAAAGCTTCCCAAAGCATTTGATGTAGTAGTGATGACAAAATTAGCAGTTGGAGATATTGGTAAAGCACATGGTAAACAGATTAAATAGCTAAATTATTAATGATTAGTCATCAGTGGGGTAAAGAGGTGTTTCTAGTGGGATACAGAGGGGTGATTTCTACACCTGATCTACACAGCATGTGCGCCAACAACAACAGCATTAATAAAAATGTGTGACCTGATGAGGTGAACTGGTAAATCAAGAAGGGCATGCCCAGCCCTGGAGAGAGCAACCTTCATCGATGGATGAGCCAATGACCATGAGCTCCCAATGCAATGCTGGGGCAAAATGACTTAATTCAGTCCTTGGTTTTGCAGAGTAGTGAATACGAATTAAACTTTTACTGATGTCCCCTGTCCCTCTCTTGCTTCTCTTTTTTTTTTTTATTTAATTTTTTGTCAGCAGGCAAAGAGGAATGCAGAAAAGCAGAAAGAGGGAAAGGACAGAAAAATTGCAAACTGAATGCTGATGGATTTTTCTAAAGGCTTCTCCAGATATCACTAAAAACAGGAAAATTTGAAAATTACAAACAATGGGGGGGTTTTGTTTGTTTGAGGAAAAAAGTCATTTTCATCTAAAAGAAAACTTTAAAAGAAAATATGGCAAATAGCTCTACTTAGGACTCTGGAAGCAAGACTGAACTTAATGCCAAGGAAGGCTCTGTAGAAAGTAAATGAGGCACCAAAAGACTTTCTCATTGCCCCATTAGCCTTCTTTCATCTTTTACATCTATGACACAATCAATGCAGGCACCCTCAGAGCCTGAGAGAAAGGTTTTTACTCGCTTGCAGGATGATTCTATCAACTACCTATAGTACAAGCTATCCAATTTGCACTGAACTCTCCCAGCCCGGTTAATTTCTGCTGCAATGGGACAGACAGTAGCCTCAAAGGAATGTATCATTTCTTTCCTTCCACCCAGAAAAATACAGGAACGAAGGGCACAGAGTCACTGCCAAGGAGTCGCACGGTTGTCATTCAAACTGTAATTCACCCAGAGCCGATGGAGGAGCATCAGCCTTGTTGGGCCTGGAGTTGCAGGATTAATGGAGCTGAAGTGGAGCAGAAGCTTTTTACATGCAATTCAGGAAATGTCTAGACTTTGTGAGAAACCTGTTAAATTAGAGTGGCAGGATGTTGGGAACAGAGAAGCTCTTCTTGCTCTTGGCAAGAGGATCGGTTGGTGGAGGGGGGGGAAGCAGTAGGACTGATTGCTGGGAGGTGTCTGGTTGTTGCTCTTTGGAGAGTGATGGAGTAGTTGGCAAGGTGAAGCATTATCTGACTCAGAACTCTTGTCTCTAAATAAAGGTGGGGCACGGCTGGAAGGGAAATAATTTTGGGGCATCTCATATGAAATTGTAGCCCTATGGCAAAACTGTTGTTGACCCCAGCAACAGCTGAGGAGGGAGGAAGAAGGACTGGTAAGGTTCATCGGTCAGAGAAACCATTTTAGGGTCTCCTTTCAACAGGCATCCATCCTGCTTTACCTTGATTTCTGTTCAAGCTTTCCCCAGCTGAGGCTTTCTAACAAGCACAAGAAAAGCATGTCATGTGATGTTTTCCTAAGCAAGATAAGGAAGCGTGGTGCAGATGAACGTGAAAAAGTGGGTACACGCAGAGTGATGATGGGTGGCGCGCTGCCAAAATGAATGCATGCGTCTAATAGGAACCTGCAGGAGCCTGCTCAGATATACGTGCAGGAGCATAGCTTACAAGACGCACACTCATCTTTGCCCAAGGCTACCTATCCACTTTTTTGAGCCCTAGCGAGGTCTCTCACCCAGCCACGGTTCTGAGCATCACACTCCAAAAAATGTGGAGCGTTGGCAAAAGCTGGTTTGGGGAGAGCAGGGAGAAGAGTGAAATGCCAGAAAGCTGGCTTCAAGGTGTCTTGGCCTTGTGGTGTTTGACCTTCTAACAGTGTTACCTTGGTGTGAAAACACCGGTGTTCCCATACCCTCCATGAAGAGCTTAGCCCTGCTTTAAGAAGAAAGATCTTATGTCAAAACGAGTTTAATCCGGACACATTTTTGAGCCCTTCGAAGGTGATTCTCCATGTGTGGCTCGCAGGACATTACCAAGGCAAGCCTCTTAAGAAGTGTTTTTAGAACCAAGGAGATGAGGGAGATCCTGGGATCTCAGACCTTTGATCTCAGAAACTCTGCTCTTCAGGCTTGGTTCTGCACAGAAAAAAGGAGAGGCAAGATTAAGCCTAAGAAAGACTATCTAAAAAAGAAAATATATCTTGCAGTCCTATTTTCTCAAATATATTTAACTGAATATTTAACATTCTCCCCCAGGGCAATGACACATAATTGCAAGTAAAGAGGCCAACTAATTAGGTAGAAGCTTTCCAGGAAAAAAAGTGACATTCCTCTGACACAGGGCAAACATTTCTGGGATGAACCAGGGATGACCCTGTAGTTGGCACACCTCCTTCCTCTGGGGGATGGAAAATGAAGTGAGAGAAAACAATACGGGGGTGGGGGTTTCCGTGGAGCTTAAAAAAAAAGTGAAAGATGCCGTTACGCTCATATTGGCTGTTTTGCACAATTAGTGCTCTGGCTGGGGATGGGAGCCCAAGCAATGCAGAGATTCAGGCTGGCAATCATAGGGAGGGGAAAGTTTGAGGGCCTGACAGACCCACATAGTCTGATCTACCAAAGCAAATCGGTCATTTCCTAAATCTTTTATAGAAGACACCAGGGACTGGGCCTCTTTCTTCACCACCTGCTCTCATTCTGTCACTGCTTTTTTAATTTTCTTTATCTATAACATTAATAATCCTAAAGGTATTTTTAGTGGGTTCCCTAGGAGATATATCTCTTCCAGTCTATGTGTTTCCTTGAATACCAATAGTTGAATATCTTGATATCATGATTACCTGCTAAAAATGATTTAACTTTTTTTTAATATAGTTTCCCACTAAAAATATCCAGCAAAATTTGTTTTCCAAATTACCTCCATCTTGTGAAAGTGTCTGTGAGAGAAAAGTTTTTAGAATGTCACTTGTTGCTGCTAAATTTTCAAATTAACTGCAAGTTTAATGAGAATTATTGCTCCAGACAATCCCATATGAATATTCCAAACTTTTAGCTGTTAATATTTGCCAGTTATGATCATCTTTCATAAATCAGAATGCAGAACTATTCAGTAGTTTTAAGTGTGAAAGCTCATTTGCCTGTTTGTTTACCCCCAAAAAAAGGAATGAAAAGCCTCTTTTTACTGAATAAGCATTTATTCAGCAAAGCGTTCAAACCTCTGCTGTTCCTCGCAGTTTTCTCATCATGACTAACTTGAACAACTGTGCATTAGGTGCATATTTTGTCATATTGCTGCTACCTTTTTTTTCCCAGACCACATACATCCATGTTGTTGGAACCTACCCCTCGTTAACACAGCGCTCACAACTGGGCACACTCGTCTGAATTAGGTCCCTTAAGCATCTTTCAGTCCGTGACAGCACAGCAGCACTTCGCCCACGGCCACGCATTTTCTTAACGGCCTCGTGTGCGACACTATCTCAAGGCTTTTTTGCAGATCCAAATAAATCCACCAGGACTTCATCTCACAGCCCTTTGCAATGGATTCTTGTTGATTATTGAGATATGATTTTCCCCTCCAGAGGACGCTCCGCATTGCTTATTTTCTCTATTGCACTGCTGCAACCAATTTTCCTTCTACGGAAATCACACCTTCCTGGGCAGCCTGTCCCAGGCTCATTTGGTACCTTTTATAAAGCTACACCTCAGTACCACAGGTGTGTGTTTCTATGCCAGAACAGCTATAATTAGTAATTCCAGGAGCAAGCTGGAATCTAGAAATGTTCTTCCAGTACACTCTGCATGAAAAAAAAAGTGCATTGCATCACATTGCTATTATATTAATTCATTGCATTCAGACTGTGGTAGCATCCAGACACTGTATCAACATGCTGCTAAAGGACAAACCCTTCCCCAAAGAGCTTAATACGGTACCAGTTTTATCATATTGCTGAACATCAGTTATGCTCCAGCTGCTCTCTCCACAAAGGTAATAGCTATGTTCTTTCCAGACAGGGTCTCAGGCAACTTTCTCATATCCGAAATAAAAAGTCTTTGGAAGAGTGACCTGACACCAGATTATCACAGGACTGAGGAAGCACTGACCTTGCACTTTTAGGATTTGGCATAAAGAGGAGTGTGAAATAGCACCAAAACTTGTTCTCCAGGGAGAACCTATTTTTGCTCTTCTCTCAACCCCCTTCAAGAACGCTTTTTCCACCTGAAATTTCCTGGGTTGGCAAAGACTTTCAGAAGAAAGAGAGGACAGGTAGAGCAGAGAAGATAAGACAGCAGTAATATAAAACGAAGCTACAAGGTGTCCCCAGCCCTGCATAATCAATGTCCTAAATCAGCCAAAACATTCTGTCTGGGTTCAGAAAAAGCAGCACTTTCAGGAGGCGCTTTGTTTGCCTACTGCTCGGCCAGGGAGAAACTTGACAGTTCAGAGCAGTAGCTCAAACTAACAAGTGTCCGTGTCCTCACTCTGCAGGAGAGGCAACAAGCAGGCAGCGAATTTATGTGTTAGTGAAAACCACCTTATTATTTTCAGCAGTAAATTAAACTCTGCAGACTAGGAAGCACTCACACACCTTGGCTCACAAGCATCAATGCACACTTACATGTAGGAGTGCATGCATACCGATATTGAAATGTTTGCATAAGAACACATATAAGCCCCAAGAAATGCATTCACAAGGTCATGTACAGGTAAGGATAAATCCCTGGATAAAGATGCAAATCAGTAATGCAAAATCTACTGTTCAGCTGCACGGCTGTGGGGAGATATCTTTTTCTAATAGCAATAACTTAGTCAATGACTTCCTCAAAATATGGGACGTGTTCAAACACAGGGGAGCCTCTTTCAAGAAAGTTATTTATTTATTCTAGTAATTGGTCAGACTCATTCCTTCAGATGTCTATCAATTGCAGACTTGCTAGGCTAGAAGCAAGCCAATGCCCATCTATGGACAGCACCGGCTGAGAGAACTCCTTCAACCCACATTATTAAAAGAACTGCTTTTTCTAAGAAACATAATGCTCAGATCTGTGGTCCTTTCAGTATGTTCCCACCTGTCAGCTGGGCTGTGGTAGCTATCAGTCTGTATGCTTTCTGCGTTCACTGCGGCTAAATCAAAATAAATCCCAGAGGTATTGGGCTAAAAGCACACTCAAAAACAGTTACAGCAGCTGAGCTCATAGGCTCACTGTTCCCCTGGGTCTCAAGACCAGCCCTACTCAGGGACCTTCTGCTGTCTCTGTGGATACATACTCATATAGAGTTGCAGGAGATGCTGAAATGTGACTCAGTAAAGGAATCGGTAATTCCTAAGTGTACAGGTGTCCTGGTTTTGGCTGGGATAGAGTTAATTTTCTTCCTAGTAGCTGCTACAGTGCTGTGTTTTGGATTTAGCATGAGAATAATGTTGATAACACACCGATGTTTTAGTTGTTGCTAAGCAGTGCTTATACTAAGTCAAGGACTTTTCAGCTTCCCATGCTCTACCGACTGAGCAGGCTGGGGGTGCACAAGAAGCTGGGAGGGGGCACAGCCGGGACAGCTGACCCCAACTGGCCAGAGGGACATTCCATACCATGTGACGTCATGCTCAGTATATAAACTGGGGGAAAGCTGGCCGGGGGGGCCGCTGCTCGGGGACTGGCTGGGCATTGGTCAGCAGGTGGTGAACAATTGCACTGTGCATCACCTGCTTTTGTGTATTATTATTGTTATTACATTATTATTATAATTTTATTTCAATTATTAAACTGCTTTTATCTCAACCCATGAGTTTTCTCACTTTTACTCTTCCGATTCTCTCCCCCATCCCACTGGGGTGGGGGGGAGTGAGCGAGCGGCTGGGTGGTGCTCAGTGGCTGGCTGAGGTTAAACCGCGACAACAGGGTCCGTTATCTTCACCAGCACTCAATTCATTCAACAATGAAAAACAGCTAAAATGAGTTGATAGCTGCAGAAGAGCGTATTAGCATCAATATGCTGGCTTTAACTGCATTTTTTTTGTTTTACACCAAAATAGCTTGCCTACATATGGTAGAGATCATCCCAATGATTTATCTATCCCATTGACCTCCCAGTTCCACAGCTGATGAAGATGTGAGGAGGAAGTTCATGTAAGCATCGGAAAGAGGCAAATTGGGTTTTCATGGCCCCATGCTACTTTATCCAATTACGCTTTCCCATGTGAGGGCATCCCACTGGGGTCTCACCCTTGGATTCACTCTTCTTAATGGCATTCAATCATTTTGTGCTGAAGACAGTCATTTTCATAGCTGCTTGCATAATAAATTCACAGAGTTACATGCTCACTGGTTCTCTAATTATACCCCATTCCTGCAAAACAAAATGATTAAACTGAGTTTCTACTGAAAAAAATGTGAGTCAGCAGTTTTATTTTACTGACAAAGTTTGAACGTATTTAGTTTTGTTTGATATTTTCTTTTGCAGATTGGAAGCTCACTGTATTTAAAGGTTAAAACATAGAAAATTATCGGGCCAGTGGATAATGTCCATTGAGTTTGTGGGATATTCTGTATTCCACTCCTGGCCTAAAATGATCTGAGTCACCTTGGGAAAATTAATCTGCTTCAGGTTTGAAGTTTGTGTTACAGTGCTACGCAGAGGTAGCAGGACCCATGTGGGCTAAATGAGTTTCAGACCTGGAGACAGCATAGCTCCTGAAGCAAAAAAAAAAAATCATCCAGTAGACATCTGGTAGATACCTCAGCATAATCTAAAACCGGTAAATTTTCACGTTTGTGAGATTACCAGAGAAGTAAATCTGGGAAACTCCACAGGAGGTGGTGGAAACCATCAGATCTATGATCACAGTGATTAGGATTCCTACTATTTTAGGTATCCTATGCTGAGTATTGCAACTGACTGTTGGCTCAGAAGTTTTCTGAGCATCTTTGGTTGTCACACATTATCGAAATTGCCCTTACTTCAGTGGTTCCGCAGTGGGTGATACAGGCTGAGGATTTAATTCTGGGTGTAAAGGCACTGCAGTCAGTCGTTCCAGGTGCTGGTTGTGCCAACTAATTGCAAGACACATGATAAACATGGTTCAGAGCTTAAATCTAGTTGAACATGGGGAAAAAAAAATAGCCAAGGGACAGGCACAAACAATAAAGCTTCATTAGGAGGGGTCTGCCAGCCTTCCTAATACATTCCCCAATGTCATACCACCCTTCTGTAAATGGCCCCAAAGCCCTCCAATACTGCTGGCTACAGGAGCTTCAAGGTCTAGGATAGCATTGTCACATCCAGAACGAGTGCAACAGGAAGGGAGAAACATATCCCTATGGCCATGCTATGGTCACCTAACCAGCCCTTACCGTTGCCCATGTGCCATGCAAGGGGACATTTTCAGTTAATTATTTGTGTACACAAGCAAGAAACCAGGATCAAAGAAGATTTGTGCTTAACTTACAGGTCTTCCCTGCATAAACAAGTGGAAGTCCTTCTTTCCAACATGAAAATTTTGGTTAAAAATACCCGTGTAATCAAAATTAGAGGATTTTCTAGACACAAGCTACACATGTTGACATGGTTTCTACTGCAGGTCATGAAGACATTTCTAAAATATCTTTAAATTAACTCACTTGGGTCCAGCCAGGAGTGTGTCTGTGGTAGCAGGGAGCTCAGTGTGGGTTTAATCACCTAAGATCAATTAAGTTTTCCCAGCAAGTGTCACTGCATCTATTGCAGTTTCTGTATCTGAGCAGGCCACTTTGGTACACTCCTCTGCAGAGGTAGCAGTGCAGACTTGTCCTGAGGTGGGATTCATCTCACCCGACGTATGGGATAGGTTTTGTCCGATCCTATAAAGACAGAGATGAGATGACTAATGTCCTAAGAACCCCTGGCTCTACTGACTCACTCTTCCTCGGCCATAAAGGGAGCCAGCAGTGACGGCCTCTGATATTGGCACTTCCAGTATAGACACCCATCATGCTTAGTCATGCAAATCCTGCCCTAAGCAAGCCCAACTCACCTAACCCATCTTCTTTTCACACCCACACAGAATATATCTGCCCTTACGCATCCATTTTGCTTCTCTCAGTCTTGGCAAAGACATGCTTTCCCATGGTTATTATGGTAGGCATTAACAAGGGAAAAAATCCATCTCCTGCCCCTGCTGTCAGGGTATTTCATAACTTAGGAGGGTCCCCGTGAGTTGAGGTTGTGCTCTTTAACCTTGTTGTGATGCACGGCAGCTTAGACCACGTACTGTCTGGGAGAGCTTGGTTTGTACAATCTGCATTCACATCCGTCTTGCATGGACTCAGTGAGTATAGATCGAGAGCAATAATTCTGATACAACCCAGAGAGCTGTGTCCCGCAGGTAAAGCAGTAGGAGCTGGTCTTCTGGGAGGGAAGTGGGTCTGCCTGCACAGCCTACAATGCCAAATCACCTTCACCTTGGGCTGAAGTTGCTAGTGGTTGCAATGGCAAGGTGGTTGTCATGTCCCCTCTGTGTCTCATGGCAGATCTCCCCCATAGATATCAGACTTACAGCCTCTTCATTTTTAAGGCCCTACTGGAAAGCTCCTTAGCCCTTGTGGGCATGTCAATAAATGAACAAAGTTAATTGTGATCATTACTATGTGGATAGAGGATCTATGCCATCACTGTTTGTTTCCTACCGCTGGCGTCTGTCACCACCTATCCCTCATCTTTGTTGCCTTTCGACATTGTAAATTCTTCACAGCACAGAACTTGCTCTCTAATTTGTCTGTTAAATGTCTAGTCTACAAATTAGTCCCAACCATCCTCATTAACAATAGCTTGTACTTATTCCTTCATAAACTGATGGATGAAAAGCTCTATAAAAGTGCAAAAAAATTTTATTTCCCCCAAGAGAAGGGTTTGCAATGTCATTGCTCAAAGCAAGTCAGCAGACTTTCCCATCTAACTGAAATCCACCACAGCACAACTCTGTCGCCAGAAGCATATCTTGTTTTCTTCTCTCTTTTTTTAATTTTACTTTGTCTTCTGATTGATTCGCTTATGAAATTAAAGGAGATTATGATTTTAACTCTTTGGTTTTAGAGCCATGAGCAACAAAAGCTACTAGCACTGCCATCTGCAAATTGCAAGAGACATAAAACAGTGTAAAAGAAAGGAAAAACGAGTGTTTTCCACTTAGCAGTATATTTCAGCAGAAGATTAATTTGCTGTCTGACACCTGATGCTTATTGTTTGCAAACTCCAGATCTGCAACTGCATATCAAGCTGAAAAGCACCATCTAATCTAAACAAGAAACCACTCACATATGTCTTCCTTTCAGGTTATCCATGCACACGCATGCTAAAAGTGCCCCAAGAACAGAGGTCCGCTAACCTGGTACACATCTGTGTCCGTAACAGCCTCCTCGGACAAACTGTGATTCACTGACCTTTATTTCAGTCGAGACAAAGAAGTGCTGATGCCATTGCACAAAGGCTCAAGACAACACCCAGACCCCGAGTACAGCGCTGCCAACTCATATTCCAGAAAGAGGCATTCAAGTGGGAATAGAAGAGAAAGGCTAAAAGGGGGAGCAAGTGAAAAGGAGATCCTTTGGGTCACAACATGCCTGATTTTTAAGATGTGATGGCTAAGGCAAGAAGTTGACATAGTGGTCCAGGAAATTCCTCTTCCCCACCTTCCCATACATGTAAGACGTTCTTAAAAGGGTGAACCAGCAGTACGGCCTTGAGTACCCTGCAGAAAAAGAGTACATTTTTTTTTAAATCTAGACTTGTTTGAACTCTATTAAATCTTTGCTTCACTGGTTCTAAGCCTGTCCAAGCCAACCTGAATGATTATTGTTATTATTAACAGAGCGCAAAGTGAGAAAAGAGAGGGGTTTTTATTTAAATAGGTTATTCTTCCTGCAGCTGGCTGTGCTGCAGAGGCCTGGCAACGGTTCATATTATGGGCATTACCGATTCCTTACAGCTTTTCAAGGGAGAAGCTTACTTTGACATTCTCATCAACTCTTCTCTCCCCTAGTTATTGTCCACAGATTGGATGATGTCGTCTCATAGCAATAATTGCATTTTTAGAAGCTATCTAGGCAGTTCTATCTTCGTGTTAGGACTTTTCTATGGTATTTCTGTTTCCTGCTGTTTATCAAATAAATAATTTTTGTGGTTTCAATGAGACTTTCCTCTCCTTTCCTACCTAGTAGAGAAAAGTCAGTTGTGACTGTATAAATCTGGAAGAATTCAGCATGAAAAACTTAAATAAAAGTACATTACAATAAAAATACTGGGTCTGATCAAAACCCAATTTCAGCCCATGTCCTGACTGAGAGTGGTTAAAGAGGTGTACAAAAACAGGGCAGGGAGACACTGATACTGTCCAGGATCTTAATGACCCTCAATGGATTTTTTTTCCCATGAATTTTTCCATAGAAACAGCACCGTCCTACGGCAAGGAACGTCACAGCTCAACCAGATGCTGCCTGTGAAGAACCTACTCCATTCCCCGTCACCGCCTCCACATCCAGCATGATTTTAGCCTGACAAACCCCCTCCCCAAAATGTGTCTTTTCCAGACTGAAGTGTGCACATCTATTGAATCCTTTTCTGTTCTTCTGCAGCTGTTCCTTACCACCCTTCTGTCACCTTCTCTGAACCTTTTCCAGGGCCGCTAGAGCCTTTTGAGAGGGGATGACAAGAACCGCGCACAGTATTCAAGATGCAGGTCCAAAATGCATTTGTTCAGTGGCAGTACGATGATTTCTGTTTGGCTTTCTATTCCCTCCTTAATAATCCTTAACATTCAATTTCCTTTTTTGATTGCTATAGAGCAATGAGCTCATAATTTCATTCAACTGTCCATTATAAGCCCCAAATGTCATTCCCCAGAAGCAATAATCAGCTCAGAGCCCATCACTGTGCACGCAGAGTTAGAACTGTTGTTTTCCTTGTGTGCAATGCTCGTATTTAATGCCGCTGAATTTCACCTGATGTTTTATTGCCCAGCCATCCCGTATGGTAAGATAACGCCAAAACCCTTCACAGATGGTGTCAGGAAGCCACAAGTGTGGGGCTGATCCACAAGGGAAGGTGACCCAAAACCCAAGGGTAACAGCAAGGCAGGGAGAGACCTCACCAGCAAGGTGTAGTAATTTCCCTATATATGAGATTTTCTGGGTAAAATTAACTGCCCCTTCACTGCTCCCTTAGGGAGAGAGATGGAGTTTGATCCTTTCTGATCCAAACACACCACTCCGCCTTTTTTTTTTGATAGCACATCCTTATTTAAGGTTGAGTGTTTGAATTTTGCAATCTAATCGACCTGTTTACAGCCTGGCCAGCTAACAGCGATAACGCAGTATTGTGATTTTCCCATTTCAATGGGAAGTGTCTGATGAACCGGATCACCTCCTGTGTTTTTACTAAAGTATCTTAGTAGCTGTGTTTACTCTCCATGTCACAGAGTGTTACAGAGAAAATCTAAATGCTCCCAACTCATTGCCCCAGACAACTATAAAATCCTTCCATGTAGCCAGATTAAGAGTTACCTATAAATCTAGTCCCTACAAATCCAGTCCCTTAAGATAGGGCTTTTTCAGGCTGGACTCCAGAATCCTTTAAGGAAGAACTGTGCATCATATCTTCTGGTTGATAATGTCACCAGAAGTTTAGATAAAGGCTTCACCTGTCTGCAAAGCTGGTAGGTGAGATAAATGTGGCTGCCAAAAGCAAGGCACAACCCAGCTTTCCCTCGTGATTAGCAGCTAGGACAGCAACCCCCAGATCCCCAGGAGCTTATCCACAAGAGATCTCTGTGGTTGGGAGAGTAAGTGCCAGAATTTGGGGGCCAGTTTGCACATCCGTGTGGGCACAGCTATTCAAGTGATGCACTGAGAAGCCACGCAGGTTGCATGACACTGGGGAGACAGCTCAGTCCTGGCCGAGTGCTGCCACTCATTTTAATGAATGGGAGCCTCTCTGCAGATGACAGCCAGCGGATGCTGACAAGGCAGCATGAGCTGAACTGAGGAACCTTTGGTCCTCCTGACATGACAAGTGCTTCTTCTCAGATGTTCATTAGTTGATGTCAGAAATTCAGAACAGAGCTATGGCTGCATAAGTGGGAAGAGGGGTGTTGTATTTCCTATGCTTGCCCAATCTGAAGGCAAATTACTAGAGATACACATCAGTCCACTCTTTCAGTCTTTGCGCTGATTGCTTTGTTAGGTAGAGGTGTTAACAGGGCCCAGCTCCTCTTTCGTGGAGGGATTACAGAATAGCTCTCCACACAGCAGGTCAGTGAAAAGCTTTGGTTAACAGCGCGTGAGGCACACACACTGAAAGAGCAATGGTCAGAGCATCCTCCGTGGGGAAAATGTGCCTGTGAGATCTGTTTCTGTAAAAGACCTTATTATCTTCATATTGTTCCCCCTTTAGTAATAGTGCAAGATTCATCCCAGGGGAAGCAGAAGAACATTGCCCCAGCACCGTTTAAAGGGATTTAGTAGAAGAGGTAGGAAAATTATTCTTGTTATAAGAAAGTGCATACAGAGATGGGCATTTGGAAATGTGCTGAAAGCTGGGTTATTACAATGCTGCTACTAATGACTACAATCCATCATTTCAACTTGTTGATTTTTCTTTCCTTAATTTCCAGATTATCCTGCTGTTGCTTATCCTCCACCCATTCTGGGAGTAAACAGAGACATCATGTGTCTCAGCTACAAAAAAGTTACTTTCAGCAGCAATTAACTTGTGGGGTTTTTTCCTCTCTTTTTCAGAAAAGCCAATCTTTCAACTCTACCTTTCAGTTTTACCTTTTCAATTTTATCTTTCAATTTTCTTTTGCAATTTTACCTTTGTAACATCTCAATGATTTATGAAAGTATTGTTTCTATTCTAGAAATAGGGGAAAGTGTGGCAAAGGGTAGTTCAAATCTCTTGTGCAAAGTGCCAGGGAAAGTCTCTGAAAGGGCTCAGAGGAGACGCTGCTTCTCTGGAGTCCCAGCTCAGAGCACTCAACACGACCCAAACGATGGGCTCAGACTAGATTCCAGCAAGGGGGGATTTTTCCCACACCTTACCAAGATCTCAGGCATAGGAAGCCGTTGTGGTTTAACCCAGCAGGCAGCTGAACACCACCCAGCCATTCACTCAC
>NW_008795557.1:1729349-1739657 GCF_000699145.1 Aptenodytes forsteri
CGGTGTGTTATCAACATTATTCTCATACTAAATCCAAAACACAGCACTGTACCAGCTACGAGGAAGAAAATTAACTCTATCCCAGCCGAAACCAGGACAGAAGCTTCTGGCATTGTTATGGAAAATCTAGCTTTCCTTGCCCTTCTCCCAGCCTCTTGGGGAAGTCCTGCAATGCACTGCCAACCCCAGCTACAAAAACTGTATGCAACTCTTTGTCAGAGGAATAGCTCAAGAGAATACTGGAAAATCTCCCAGAAGACCCCAGTAAGAGTCCAGGGGTCTTGGCAAGACTGCCCAAAGGCCCTCTGTGAAAAAACACAGAAGATCTAGATCTATCCGCCACTCTTTTCCTTCTTTGCTTTGGAAGACACCTCCTTTTGTCACGCTCACAAAGGCTTTCACATTTTTGTCAGGGAGCAGCTCTGTTTTGAAAGGGCCATGAATCACATCCATCAATCTTCAAGAGAAAAATAATCAACAGATGGTCATTAAAGATCACATGGTTCCACTCACATCAGGAGATGCAGCAGAAAAGGAGCTGGCTTTTCCTCTTGGTTATGCTTCTTTAACGCAGTCATGCGTTCAGCCGCAACCAGCCTAGCAGGGAACACATGACAACACCAATGCTTTGTGTACGTTACTAAACTCAGTACATAAAGCTCTAGCCTCAATCAGAGACGAGTATTCACCCCTACTAACCAGAAGGAGAAAGAGAGGAGTGTTTTCGGGCCACATAAAAGAAATACTAGATTGCTGAGAACCAAATAGAATTTGGTCTCCGTACTTGGTGTGCAACCTGCAGCTGCCTCTCAACCTGCCGTCTCCCATTCCCAACAAGAACAACAAACTGCATCCATTTGTAATGCCAATAGGTGTGAGCGAGAAGCCTCAAAATGCAAATTAGATATCTCTTATGCAGATCTTTTCATCTGAGCTTGCAGCGAGCCTTAGAGGTGTCAACTAACCAGTCATCACAATAAGGGATTAACTCAGACAAGAAATGTGAATTCTGAATATTTTTGTTTTGGGCAGCTTATTTTTTAAGCCCAGAACACTACAAAGGATGGACTTCATCTTTGAACATCTATTACTCTCCTTTGGTTTATGTCTATACTACGCTGGACCTAACCAAGATGGGAACCCAGAGCACACCAGAACTTGTTCCCTCATTGCCCTCGGAGCCTGCCTGAACTCAAGTTGCTAATGATCCCTTGCTATCATAGAATCATAGAATCATATAATCATTGAGGTTGGAAAAGACCTCTAAGATCATCGAGTCCAACCGTACAACATCGAGTCTATCCTGGAGAAAGATATTTTAGGGGCCTTTTTACATCAGAGTATCCAAGTCCAGTGGAATGGGGTCATTCTCCACGCCAACCAGAAGCCGTTTGATGCTCTTATGACAGCTAAAAATTGAACTGATCAGAAAATGATGGCCCTTTGCTGAAAAAACTCTTAGGCAGGTGGGGAGGGATTTGAAGTAAGCATTTTTGTTTAGTTGGTTTTTGGGTTTTTTTTTCTGGGAAAAGTAGTCACTGCAAATGCTAAAATTTTCTCTCAAAAACATTTCTTCAAAGATCTCTTTTTGGCTGATGTCTAAAGGAGGGAGAAGTTTGTGGTTTGGGACCCACAGACAAGGTCCCGTAAAATCCTTTCACTGACAATGTTCTTACTGTTGGGGGGAAAAACAACAACGACATCCACCCCCAAAAAAAGCAAACCCAAAAAAATAGAAAATATTAAGCAGGACAGAAGGCAATCTGTAAAGTTACTTATTTAGGGGAGGTAATGCATATTTAGGGGATATTTTTGAGCATCTTATTGGGAAAAATCATCTTTTAAGCAGATCTTAGAAAATAATTTATGTCCTCCGTTTCCTCTACACGGTCCGTCATTTACTCATTTTTCTGTCACCAGAGGAGGGGCATGCTGTATTTCCGAGGCAGGGAGGTAAGTTGAGAGTTTCTGTCTTTTGATTCTTTTTTTTTTAATACATGCCTGAAGACTGGCACGCTTTTTAGTCTCTGCCTCACACCTACACAAGCATGCTCTTGTCCAAAATATAGATACCGCAACATGAAGCAAAATGCAAAGGATGAGGAGCGCTTCCTGGATACCTCGTTGTAGCTTGGACACTTGTTTCAGCCAGAGTTTTCCGCCCGAGTATGGAAAGCCTTCAGGTTGCAAGTATTTCACCCCAAGTTTCAACCTGCTTTTCCCACAACAGTGGGGTGAGCACTCACATTGCAGAGTCCCGCGGGGGGTCACTGTAAAAGCAAGCCCCCCCAAGTAGTTTTCCCATCATTTTTGTCCTGCTCTTGAGAACGATGCTTTTGTTTTCTTCATGCTTTATCTGCTCCCAGTGGGTCTCCACTTCAAAATGTATATTGGATCAGGAAAAAAAAATTCATTTCAGATAATCACTCCCAGTTGCCAAAGCCCACCTGAATCACCCCAACATCAGTGTCTGTCATGAGTAATGCATGGGATGGAACCACACACAGTCTGTTCAAGACACTGAAACCATGGAAACACTCCTGACGAGAGCTGCTACTTGGGATGATCATAGGAAAGAGCGGCTGAAGGAAGCTTGTCTTGTCCACCTCTGTTGCCCAAGGCCAGATCATTATATAACATGAGGGATTTCAGGTGTCAGACTTCACCCCCATAAGGTTGCTGACAGTTTTGGTTAACAGAAAAACTTAAACAAGACCAGAAATGGGCAATCGTGGAGTTTTCTTAATGAGATCTAAACCCTTTGAAGTGGGAGCACGGATCTCAGGTGTGATTCCATGGGACCAAACCACCTTCACAATCTTTGGCTGCCTTTGGAGGCCAACCCGGATGTGGAAGAGGGACAGTTCACTTCAATTTACTCCCCCAGTGTGGACAGTGAGATGACCAGGACCAAGGGCCGTACAGTGCAGGGCTGCTGCTTCAGAGCTCAGACACAGTCTGGGTTTAAAAAGACCTTTAAAGGGCTGAGGAAGAGGACAGAGTTTATAATGAAAGCTGCATCCCGTTTCTGTAATCAGCCTCTTTGAAAAGGCATCCACAGCCCTCCAGAAGCAAGTTGGGCGCTAGTTTCTTGCTTCTAGGAAGTTCATCTACCCTGCAATAAATCCTATGGTTAAAACAGGCTCCAGGTTTTCAAGAGAATCAT
Source organism: Aptenodytes forsteri (assembly GCF_000699145.1). Classification (NCBI taxonomy): domain Eukaryota; kingdom Metazoa; phylum Chordata; class Aves; order Sphenisciformes; family Spheniscidae; genus Aptenodytes; species Aptenodytes forsteri. The sequence goes on from NW_008795557.1 coordinate 1,732,516, forward strand.
TAGGGGTTTTTTAATTGCTCTACCACCCTCCCCACCCCCCCATCTTTGGAAAGACTGTCCAAATCTGAGCACTCACAATTGCCAGCTGTTTTACAAATGATGGCTGCAGGGGCACAGGCCAGGGAAAGACTGCAATAATCTGTAGGCAATGTATATCACAAGAAGAAGGGTACCTGACAGAGGGGAATGGTTTACCATCTCTGAGATGTGGGAAGAGTGTGAAGAGCATCAAAAACTAGGTAGCCTCCAGCTTGTCTCCTGTGCTCCATAGCCTCTTTGTTCATGCATTTTAGTGATGGGAGAAACTAGAATGGGTAGAGGAAAGACTTCTTCTTTTCACTTTGCTTTCCTGTCATGCTCACGATAGTTAGACCAGTAACAAGAATGGTTTAGATGTAATATCCCACTCCTCAATGTCTCACTCCACGCAGCCTCAAAACCAATCTTTCCATCGTGCCTTCTCCTCCCCTTAGCATCAGCTTTTCCATGCTCAGAACAGAATACCCACTCCCACGACACCTGATACCTCTCCCATCTATTTGGAAGTGTTTCCCCAGACCCCCTCTACTTGTGGGGCACATTTAAATGATATAGAGCAGCCAATGCATCCAAAATATGCATCCTTTGGTGTGGAAGCAGCAGCTAAAATTAGTCTGTAGTCTGAAAGTGTAGAAGGGAGAGAATCTCAGGCTAGTTATCTAGTTATTTTACAGCTTCTTGAGTCACTGATGTGGAAGCAAGCAGCTGCTGGGCGGCGCAGAGTGATACATACCCTGCAGTGGAAAGACACCTGTGCTAACAACATCTCATATGCACGGAGCGTGTTTCATGATCCAGCTTCAAAAAGTATCAGGAAGATGTAGAGCACATACTTGGAGTGCTTCATCCACCCCTGCAGTGATGTGGAAGAAAGGTCGGATGAACAGACTCCCAAAACATCTGCAGGCTTTAAAGAAGGTCATTCCTGCTCAACAGTGCTCAAAAAACCACTGCAGCAACACCAAAGCCTGAGTCAGTGAACTCTTGAGTAACTTTTCTCACTTGAATAGGTCCAGAAAAAGTCAATAAAGAGCTTTAAATATACATGCTCTTAAATTAGTGGCTTCCAAAAACTTCCTCATCTGTGCAGTCTGGTGACGTGTCTGAGCACAGTTAGGAATAGACCCCAAATCTGGACATGAACCAGAGCTTAGTCAATATTCCTGAGTTATGTCTCATGTCTCACCTCTTTCTTTGCCTTCTGTCACTGGTGTTCATAAACAACACAGCCTGATTTCTGATCTCAGTTTCACTCCAGCAAAGAAATTATGTCAATTTTCAGTGGGTAAAACTTGTTTCGCAGGAGATGAAGCAAAGCAAGACACAACCCTACTGAATAATGGACATGGCTAGAAATCGTCTGAAGTTTCTGTTCCTAGGTAGATACTTTCCCCCGCAGAATTCATCATTCTTTATTCAGGAGAGGCAGCCAAACTATGCTGCAAACTATTCCAACACAAAGATGTTTGCTAGGTAATTACTGCTATTTAAATTATTCTGCATATACCATACAGCATGAATGGCAGATATTAAAATGCAGAGATGACTTAATGTTATAGTTATCCAGATGTGTCATTCTTCTAATAAGATGAAAAAAAGTGTTGTTATATTTCAGATTTACCAGGTGTACAGTAAATAAAATTAGTATATTATATTTCAAAATCCCTGTAAGCGATATTGTCCCTGTTAGAGTTAAGATAAATGACACCAATAAAATAAGCAGGTTAGGATATACTAATTTTTTATTTGCTGAATCAAAAGTGTATTAAACTCGTTGATATGCATATTAAAATCAATGTGAATGGAAAAAAAATCCCCTCCCGTTAAAATGAATTATTAAAGAGGTAAAATCACAGTGAAGGAGAATTGGACAGCTCTGCGAGGAAGGGGCAAAGGATTTGTAGTACACGAGTTTCTCTTGAGGCTGCATGGCAACAGGGAATTTAGCTGCTACTCAGATGCACTTTAACTGATCCACTGATAGACCTCAAGCAAAACAAACAAGACACCCGGGGTGTAATGGCATTTTAAGACTCTATCTTACAGCTAGGCTAAGCAGTTATCTTTCTTGGATCAGTTATGAACGCAAGGAAAATACAGGATCGCTTCGGCTCCTTGCAGCTGAGACTGAAGCTGGTGAATAACCAGGCAAGCTGGGTTTATCCCAGTACGATGTGTTTCAATTCGTCTCAATGCAAGGTCGGGTTTTAACCAAGAATGGAAATTACGGACGGGGAAGGGGATTGCGCCTTGCAAAACACATTCAGCCAGGCATGCAGAGTCCTGTTGAACAGTAGAAAGCTAAAATAGGAAATACAGCCTCGGATGGCTAACCAAGGAAACCCTGAGTGGAGATAGAGAGAGTTATTAATGCAACCAGCTCCGAAATACCGTGTCTGCTCCTGCTGTCCCCCATTGTAAAGGGGGCTGATAAACCGGAACGGGTTCACAGCAGGCCGAGAAGAGTGAGGCAGGACCTGAAAAGCTGGAGGGATCAAGGAGCTTGAAAGAAAAGGGGAATTGGATCATCCACGTTCGTGTGTTGCAAGCAAAGCACCCTGCACTCCTCTTTTGGACGAGATAAAGAAACTGCTCTCCCTAGGCAGCTCACTGTCAAACATTTTTTCTTACCTTGCCACACTTGCAAGTTAGACCTATTGCCAGGAGTGTAGATGTGCATCTCTGTTTTGAGGATGGTTTGGTAGAGTCAGGTGAGTGTCTCCCGTTCAACACGTGCACGGATATAAACAGTGAGTTTGCTTCCCCCTTCTCTGTGTGTTTGGTACAGTCATGGATGTCAGGGCTGTGAATTTTTTATAGTTTCTTTTGGAAAGCTGGACTCTATCGTGTTATGAGAAAGAGTGGGATTTCACCGCCTTTCATATATGGGGGAGCAACATCATTTCCCTTTAACGTGCACTGGTTTAGAAATAAAAAAAAGATATCTTACTGGGAGATTTTCACTGGAATTATTTTCTCAGAGAAAATTGAGTTTCTGGAATATCAATTATTTTCCTACAGGGAAAAAAGTAAATATTGCCCAAAATGTTCTATATTCTGCTGCAACACTGTATTTGGCTTTCACGCAGGGTTTTCAGAACTGCTCCCATCTTTTCCAAAGCTGGCAGACTGTGTTTCAGGCTCCTCACTGAACTTCAGACATGCTTCAAAAAGATTTAAAGGGAATCCCTTCACAACTTCATCTAAACGGAGTGTGAGAGTTCCCATTCCACAGGAGATTTGAGTTTCATTCCATTTCAGAATAACTATCTCTAAAAAGAAAACGGAGGGGATTTTTCCGTGGAATTCCCAGTGAGTTCAGGTTTTGAGCCAAATCTATAGATAGATGTAGTTTATTCCGTGCTCAGAAATAAACTGTGAATCTTTCGAGCCGGTACGGAGGATCCCTCAAGACTATGACTTCATACAGGAGTCCAAAAAGCACAGAAATAGATGGGCTGCTCCTCTCAGTTAAATCCTTGGCAGAGATCCCACCCCTAATTCAACGGTATTTGCAGTGAATCCACCCCTTTCTAGATTGCATCCTCCTCGGGACGGCAGAGCAGCCTAGTCTGAAAAAGAGGTGTCTATATATGCACGTACATTTCTGCTGTTTTCAATATATTTCTTGGTTTAATAAAGGATATTGCCTCCACCTACAACTTGTGTCTTGCCTACAACATGGATAAGGATACCCCGGTGCTACTGGGATACCCCAGAAGTACGATCATTTGGGTATGGAAGATACTGACTTTTAAATGGGGACCACAAGACACGGAGAAGAAAGAAGCCAAACTGAACAGTGCCATCTACTTCCTAAACTCAGGGAAGAAACATCATGCCCTCCACTGGTTATTTGGTTTTGAAATCTGCTGCTTCAACTTCAGACCTGAAGGAGAGCTGGTGGGCACTAAAGCCTGAAGTCCCAGGTGTGGCGACCAGCATCGCAAACGTGAGTCTTCTCTGTTCCGAAGCCAATGGTTTTAGGCTTCAGTCCGAGTCCAGCCAAGAAATTGCAGTGAAGAGAAGCCCTTAAGGCAGAAGTCACGTTACAGGAACCATATCTATGTTCTTATGCCCCTAAGCCTTTACATTTACAAAGCACCACTAATACACTAATGAACTATTACATTGACTTTAAATCCCCAACACTTCTACATAGACAAATTTCTAGACTGTTGGAGCTGGCTATGCCAGCCAGCCAGACTATATGGTCGAGGGAATACAGCATCTCTCTATGCCTGTATTTGGAGGTGGTGAGGGATAAGTTCATCGCCAAAAACTGCCTAGCCCAGCGCTGTATGTGAGTTTTGAGGCCCAGCTCAGGGGAAATAGACCCAAGGTGATGGAGAACACCATGCCGATGTGCCTCCATGCCTTCTCCATGTTGGCTTGCATGATGTATGAGGCTGTGCAGGTCTGCTTCTATGTGTAGGCATGTCCTAGGACAGTTTAATTCCTATGTATATCCTGGAGCCCTCAATACTAAAATCCAGCTCCTCGATGCCCTCTGTTGCTTAGTCCTTCTCTGAGGGCCTCCCAGCCCATTTGTTGCCTCTTAGCAAGCTCCTTTGTGTCTCTGCCTCAGGCAACAGCGACTTCTGCTTTCAGTTAAGCCTTGGTACAGCTCTCAGGTTTCTTTGAAAAGGCATTGTTACAGGAAAACCAAGCAAATCAATCGGGGCTCAGTTCACCTCCTCAAGAACCCCACCTGGCTGCTTCTCCCTGCCTCGTGATCCACATTAAACATCGGAATAAAAAAATCGTTCTTTATTCCACGCAGGCAGCGGGCTTGAGTCACGTGGACATGCCTGTTGCCAGCGGCAGTGCCTGGATGGGTGCAGAAACGCAATCCCTCTGTACTGTATGATAATCAACAAAAATTAGCTGCCTGGTTCCCTTGAACCAGGGAACTCTGCCGTGAATGCAGCAGTTAGAGACTGAGCCTATTTATTTAACAGGTGTCCCCTGAGCTGGGATGCCAGGCTCTGTTTGCCAAATTTGCAGAGAGAGGAAGCCAGCTTGAATAAATACGGGCAAGAAGGGAACAGTCCTGAAGCCATTTTCTTTGTGGTGTTTGGTTTTTTTTTTTCTTTTCAACAACTTTTTTATTGTAAGAAAGTATACGCTAGTTCTTGGCCACACATATTCAGAAGGAAGAAGCTGTGTGAATATCCAGTTTCCCTCCTCGTAGTGGTTCATGGTCCAGCTCAGCCACAATGCAAAGTTAGCACTGCTGGATGGCTTCATGATTGGTTTGTTTGTTCGGTTTAATTAAAATACAGTATGGGGCACGTTTTGGATGTGAACCCGTCCCAGGCTGTTAGGGACCTAGAGCCAACAACAGCAGGCTGCTGTGTCTAAATGATCTCCTTCCCCATCCCTGTGCAGTGGAAATGTGCCTCCAAACACAAGTTGCTGTGTTTGGTGCTGCAGCATCGAGAAGCCTTGGGAAGGATCGGATGTCACAGCACCGAGCACTGCACGCACAGCGTCCAGGTGGTCCTTGCTCTGTTTTTGGAGTGTTTTCACTCAGTCTGGAGGCAAGGGATGGGTACTGACAGAGAGGAACTGCTGCAGATGTTCCTGCCACCTCTCAAGTGGAGGACAAAGCCAAGCAGCTCATAAAGGGGTTTTGGTGATGTACAGAGAGGAAGCCCAAGTGAACACTGAACTTCATTCTGGGCAGGTCTCCCCAGGCAACTCTTTCACCATATATCCCCCGTTGCCTTGCAGTCATGCCAGAAAGCCGATGCAAGGCAGAAGAGTCAGCAGAGACACATCATGGAAAGGCGACTGCAGCAGCCCTGGCTAACAGCACAAGCTGAAGGCAGTGAGTAAACGATCTGCTCATCTGGCGAACAATTCTCAGATAACATCCCAACCAACCCCACAAAAAAATATGTAAGCAGCAGGGAAAAACGTTTTCTCCAACCAAAGGTTTCTGCCTGAGAAAGAATGAGAATTTCCAGAGACTGTAGAAACTTTTACTGACTAGTCCTTACAAGCTGTAGTAAATGTTTGCCAACTGCACTGGTGGGCTGAGAGATAACCTGATAAATAAACAAGACAACATCTAGTTTCCAATTTTTTTCACTTAGTTTCAGTGTATAAGGCACTGGCCCTGTGATATCAGTTACATAAAGTACATAGATTTCCCAAGTGATGCCAGCAGTCGCCAAGTCATTTCTTGCTGATTTCAGTCACGAACAGGGCTGACATTTACGTCTCATAGAGCCAGAGCAGACATCTGGGAGATGTTCATCTCCGTGGTAAGACCCAGATGTGAAGGTCTTGTTCATGCCTCCTTCTTCCAGCAGCTGCGAGCTGAACAGACAACAGCATGAGCCAAAAGCTGCCTGAGGTATCGCTCAGTGGTGGCATCTGCATGGGGCTTGCAGTAGTCATAAGTGCCTGATAGAGAGCAGCTCACCTGAGCCCTGCGCCACAAATATTTTTGCCCCCAGGTCATCCACAGCAAAGGAGAATCCGAAGACATTTGCAGTGGTGCAGCGTGAAGTAAGAGCAGCTTTTGCCTTTCTTGGTGGAACAAGCGTGCAGCACAGGGCTGAATTCCCCCTCTGCTCAGCTGGAGAGCTTGGAAGAGCCCAGTCCTGCTCTGCGGTGGCTGAATTCATCCACACATCCATTTGTGCTGCTTCCCACGCTGTGTTGCCCTGAGCAACCTCTGCCACCACCTCTGTGGCAGAGCCTTCTCCTCTCTAATCACCCACAACAGCTCCTCATGGGTGACAACGAAATCTTTGCCTGCCCAAGGTCAGCTCAGCTAACTCACGCTGAAAAACCAGAAGCAAGGACAGGAAAACCATACACTGTGCTCGTGCCAGCTGTGACTAAAGAAATAAGGATCATAGAATCATAGAATCATAGAATCATTGAGGTTGGAAAAGACCTCTAAGATCATCCAGTCCAACCATCGATCCAACACCACCATGCCCACTAAACCATGTCCCTAAGTGCCTCATCTACACGCCTTTTAAATACCTCCAGGGATGGGGACTCCACCACTTCCCTGGGCAGCCTGGTCCAATGTTTAACCACTCTTTCAGTAAAGACATTTTTCCTCACGTCCAATCTAAACC
>NW_008795557.1:1740727-1752313 GCF_000699145.1 Aptenodytes forsteri
GGTCACCTGGTCATAGAAGGAGATCAGGTTGGTCAAGCAGGACCTGCCTTTCATGAATCCATGCTGGCTGGGCCTGATCCCCTGGTTGTCCCGCTCATGCCTTGTGAGCACCCTCAAGATGAACCGCTCCATAATCTTCCCCAGCACCGAGGTCAGGCTGACAGGCCTGTAGTTCCCCGGATCCTCCTTCCGGCCCTTCTTGTAGTTGGGCGTCACATTGGCAAGCCTAGGATGAAATGATTCACGTTGCTCCCCCAATTTCTATCCTGAAAATCCAAGCAAAGCCTGAATACTTCTTGAACCCTGCTGCAGGGAAGGGAAATGAAGATACCTCTATAGCAAAAGAAAGCTAAAATAGCTGTGTGTTTCATGGACCTCGCTGAAATGACATTGCCAGTCCCAATCCACAGTCTAGTAAAAGGCTGTGTAATTAATTCAAGACACCCAAAGTGTTTTCACCCAAATTATCAAGCCTAGAGAAGAGGTTTAAGACTGCCTTGCAAATTCATAGGTCTGGGAGAGATCTCAAGAGGTGGCATAGTTTATTTTCCTGTCCCAAAGCAAGATACAGTATTTCTAGCACACTGTTGATGTATCTTTGTTTAAACTGTCTTTTCAAGTCCTCCCATGATGGAGATGTTGCAGGCAATTCATTCCAGTGTTTTGCAGTCCTGACCATTGGAAAATCTCTCCCAATATCTAACAACTGTCTTCCTCATAGCAGTTTAAACCCCTTGTGTCTTTTCTTATCCACTATGAACATGAGGAACAGATTTCTTCTCCTCTGATAAAACAGTCCTTCATGGATTTGAACAGTGCTACCATATTCTGCTTGGTCCTCTTCCCTCTGAAGGAGGTAATGATTTCAGTATTTTCCACTGCTAGTTCTTCCCTGCTGTCTGCTCTTGTGGTTCCCGCTAGATATTCCTGAAGTAGGACAAATCTTTCTGGAAATGGAGTGCCCCACTTTATATACTCTCCTCTGACCGAGGCTTTCCCAGGGGTGAGCAGAGCATCGCTGGCAGGTTACACAGCGTAGTACAGCGTTCATCTTTTTCACAGCAGGATGATGTGTTGATTTGGGGGCAGGCTGTGATTCATTACAGCCTCCAGATGTGGGTTTTTTTTTTTTTCTTTTTTTCTGAGAACTGATGCCTGACCAGTTGTTCCCAGCTCTGGATCCGCATTAGTAAAATTAATTAGGAAATCACTGAGGTTAAATTTCCTTAAGGTACTCTGGCTAAAACCACGCTGGAAGGAAACCAGGCTATAGGGTTACTGTAGGGACATTTAATTCCTTGCTATAAATTCGCCATCGTGGTCAGGACCTGAATCTACCTTACCCAGTCTCAGATCGACTGATAATAGGGCTTTAGGGGAAAGTTTAAAAAAGAGAATATAAAGTGAATCTCATCTGTTTTGGTCTCCTAGGCTCCAGTGCTCAGTGGTTTTGCTGGATTGTTCTGGATTAGGTATTTAGTTGCTAGTCCCGAGCCTCTTCTCTACTGATTTTTGTAAACTCTTTATGAAAGCAAAGTTATATTTTTAACTCCCATGACAAGTACCACGATTTCTGTAAAGGCACTTCTTTATGTTTGTTCTAAACCTGTTATCTGATCGTGTCATTAGTGCCCCTGGGTTCTCATGGTATGAGAAATAATGAATAACCATTGCTTACTCACCCTTGCCATACTCGTCATCACTTTGTAGGTGTCTACTGGTACATGGAATGGCTCTCTGCTGCAATGAGAAGTCCTACTTAGCCATTCCTCATATTAAAACTATTCCACGTCGCTGATCATCCTTCTTTTTACCTTTTCTAAGTCTACTACATCCTTTTTTATATGGCATGAACAGAAGTACACACAGCGTCCCAGATTTAGGTGCACTAGGGTTTTATATACACAGTTTTAAAGTGAAGTTCTGTTTTCTATCTATTTCCTAGTAAGTTCTAGGATTTTACTCACATTTTTTGCTTGTACTGAGCACTTGCAAGGCATATGAAAGCACTATCTGCAATGACTCCAAGACCTCTTTCCTGAGGAGTCAGTGCTAATTTAGAGTGGGTCATTGTGTAGGCAGTTATCAGCTTTACATTTCCCTCCTGGCTGCTACTTGGCGTTAGCTCAGGCTCAGAGGGTTCGTACGTGATGTTCTGGTCACCAGACGTCCTGGGTCCTCACCCAAAAAGATCTCATGCCCCAATTAGAGCTTCCTAGTTTATTATTTGGGCTCAGACTTTCACTCAGTTGAAAGGGTAGACATATGCTTGGGTGCTTATGCACAGCCTTTTTTCTGCCATTAATTGAAGCTAAAACCCAGAGACGAGAGAAGGTGCATCTTTCCACAGTCCATGCCACTTCAAGCCTGGTTAAAATCTGATCAATTGGGCTAATTTCACTGTGAGGTGGAACTTCTATTACCACTTTCCGTGTTATGAAAGAGATGGGAGAAATCCTACCATCTACTATATCTTCTAGACCAGAGGCCATTTCGTACGACTGGGGAACATGGCAGGAATAAGCACAGCAAAGATTTCCATGACTCTGAATCATGCGTATGCTGGAGATCTGCTGTTCCTACTTCAAATCAAAAGAGGAAAAAACCCAAGATGTATTCCCTCAGTTCATTACAGTGTCAGTCATAGCCTGCAGAGGTGAGAAACTGGCTGTTAGATAACATTATGTCACCTCTGAAAAGTTAGGAGGAAAGGGGAGCAAAGCAAAGGTCACATTTACCGAGCAGCCGCTCAGCTACAGTCTAACGACTGGTATTGCTAAGTCCTAGGCAATTCCATAACTGCTCTTTTTCCTCCAAATTTTCCCCTCCCACAAGGAATTTGATACCAGATGGATAAGTCTCTGTCTAGCATTCAAACGGTACCAGCCTTGGAAACTTCACTGTGAGTTTCTTCCAAGCCTAAGTCTTGGAGCACAAGGGCTGCTCATCCCTGGAAGTTCATTGATGAGCCTCGTAGGAAGGAGACCAATTCGTCCCTAACACTAAGATGGACGTACAGGGACCTCAACCTACCCATGGAACCATAAAAACCAAGTCTGTTCTGGATGCATTAAGGCGAGATGACTGCTAAATGGCACTTCTCAACCGAGTTCTAGTTTTACAGCCTCATGCTACTGCATCTTACTGCCTTAAAGCCAGTTCAGCCTGCATTATTACTCTTCCAGCATAGCTGCTGCCAGCAATAGCAGGAGTTCCTCTCTCCATCCATCTCTGATTGCTATTCTGGACCTCCTTGGAGTGGAGAAGAGGAGCTGAACTCCATCCAGGGATGTTCTCTGTAATTCTGGGCACTTTTGCATACCCAACATTGGGAAAACACACAGGAGAGTGTCTGACATTTCCGATACCCTTTGTTTAGCTGTTGAGAATCCCACCGTAAGGACAAATCTCAGACCTAGCACATGGGGTCTTAATGTCATTGCTTTTTCATAGCCCTTTCTATATTTTTGCAGTCAGCCTTTGGCTTCTAACTCGAAACAGATGGGGAAGAAAAAGGTCTCTCGCACATGTGTTCATATAGAAAAGCAACGAGGCCTGACACAGCCACGGTCTCTCTCGTTCAACTGCATCCACATTTTTTGAGCGTGCTGTGCCCATTTAGGAACTTGCTATCCAGGCATGAGTTTCGAAATGCCAACACACGATGCACTGCAGTTAAGAGGATGCTGAACAACTTTCAACGCCCTGGCTTTTTGCACACTGAGAATCTCAGCTGGGACGTTAATGACCTCATTTGCTTTTAGAAAGTGGGCCTTTCTAGCCAGGATCCCTGCTACTATGCAGAGACAGAGAGGAGGTCTAGGGAAATCGCTGTACTGTTTAGGAACAGAAAGTCATATGGTTCCAGCAAGAAGCCTAACAGGTGACCTGGGGCCAAAACAAAACCACAACCTATAGACCTGCCTGGCTGGGAAAGAGCGCAGAGACATTGCAGGATTATATTCTGGGAGCAGATCAGAGCTCAGGGTGGCAGGAGTGTCCCAGAGAGACAGGAGGGGATAAAATATGCAGAAGTACTGTTGAGTACTTGAGACAGGAAACTGCTAATCGGGAGATTTAGCGTCTCTTCCTAAATCTGTCATGGCAAGAGCTAGCGAGCATTAATCAGTCAGGGCATTCATCCCTCCTGTGCCTCTGCTCCCCTGCCTGGCAAAGAGGGATGGCGCCGGTTTCACAGGGACCTTCACTTGCTCACATTCCCCCCGATGAAATCGTCTATCAACAAGCTCAATATTATTCTGAGTGCCAACACTTCTCACACCATGCTGGATCTGCTACCTTGAAATCTGCGGTGTGCATATTTGCAGCTACCCTGTTCCAGCTGTTGTGGCGAGTGAAGACCATGTGATTTTTTTTTTTTCTTTTCCTGTTTTTTTAAAAGGATAAGCATAACATCTACCCAGACTGAAACATCATCGTGATATAAGGTAGCAGCAGCAGCACAGAAAATTAGCTTAATTTCCAGGCTGAATCCAAAGAAAGAAACAGTTACAGGTGTGCAGAGCTCCAGCCTGTTAACCGCCAGAGCCTTCTAGGGGTGAAAACTCCCCTGTAACTATAGCTGCAGCGCAGAGCTTGCAAACAGACTTCTTTTTCTCACCTCTGCTCTCTCATCAAGCATGTAGAAACCTACATCCAGATCTCTTGAAAAATCAATTTTCCAGGGCTCCATGTTACAGAAACCCAAGTGCACATGCATGTGGGCGTATGGATGTAGGTGGTAATTTCAGGGTCTTGCCATAATCAACTCTTCTGGGAAAATTTAAAATACCATCCTCCTGTGGGTGGGGATTTGAGGACCTTCTCCTAGCAAATTAGAAGCTTCTTTTTTTCAGTGCACGCGTGGGTGGTGAAACTGGGCTCACCTTCGGCAACTCCGATGTAAAAATAAAACTTGTAAGACATTTAAACCTTCAGAGAGGATTTCAGACCTTCCGGCAGACAAATTAGCAATGAATGTCTTACGCATATGTAGAATACACAGAGCGGTAGAGATACGGAGCTGGTTATTATTAGCACAATATTAATATCTCTGGAGGTTCAAGCTTAGGCAGAGGTGCTGGTGTGCAGGACACTGCAGACACCGTAAGTGGGGCTAGCCAATTTTTCTTTTAATTTATTTTATTTTAATTTTTTACTCACTGATGACTTTTTGCTTATTCTTTATTCCCCCTACACATTACCCATTGCACTTTTGGTCACACTGGAAAGCTTTATGAATCTTGGTCAAAGTTCCAGGTTAATCTCAAGTAAAATAAATAAGTAAATTAGAAGATAATGGAACTGTCAGTCTTCTGCTCAGCAGCTCACTGGTAGGGGGAGGTCCTCAGTGTCTGGTCGTGGTGACATTTAACTCACCAGTACAGATGCAGACCTTCTTTAGCTCTTGTGCTGGTTGTAGACATGGCGCAGCAAGAAACATAAAGCCCATACGATGACTGCATGGTGGTCAGTTAGAAAGAAAACAGAGCAAATATTGAATCTATAAGCTGCAACTGGTTTTAAATATTACCTGAATCTGGTCATTGCTTCATCACTGACACTCCGTGACAACTAGGGCTAGTCAAGAATCATGCTCCCATATAACAGTGTTATTGGAAATTATTTATCCATGACAAAAATTCCAAATTATTTGTATTTGAGTCAATGTGGAACAGGTGAATCACTTTTGCCTGGCTCTGGCACAGCTTCTTACTGACTAATTTTGGCATATACTGGTTTAGAATGATAACTTTGAAATATAGCGGAGTTAATAAAGGCAGTGATAAAAGTCATGGCTGAAAGTCATGGTAATGCTAAGAACACAGTGGAAGCAGTGTTAATTAATGTTGATTTCAATAATAGGAAGTTGGTGGAAAATAATTTAGAACCCAGAATTGAATTATAGAAAATTATCCTTACTTTGAATCCAACCCCGTTTCTCCTTTTGGGGGATTTTGAACATTGGATTTAAACTTCACATTGAAGACCCATTTGCAAAACCAGAAGCAAACATTCCTCAGTTACTGTTCAAAATTAAATATGGCTCTAGATCTGTTCCTAAGTGGGCAATGCCTTATCCAGGACCCTGGCTGAGACTTCCAGGTGGTTTTCTCAGGCAGCAAACCCTGTGAGAACTAAAAGCAATGTGATGCTGAAAACAAAACCCAAATCATATCTCACTCCCAAGCATACTCCCTTTGCCCATAAAAGTGCAGAAATTGTTTTCTAGAAGAAAAGGCTTATCTCAGTAGAATGCTACTAAGGAGTGGTGGTTAAACATTGGACCAGGCTGCCCAGGGAAGTGGTGGAGTCCCCATCCCTGGAGGTATTTAAAAGACGTGTAGATGAGGCTCTTAGGGACATGGTTTAGTGGACATGGTGGTGTTGGGTTGACGGTTGGACTCGATGATCTTAGAGGTCTTTTCCAACCTCAATGATTCTATGATTCTGTGATTCTATGTATGTGCAAAGAGGGGACTGGAGGCAGAGGAGTGGGAAACCAAAGGCCTTGGATTGTGGTTTTGGAAAGACTTAGCAACACCCTTGTATTTGGTGGCAGACTGCCTTTCCGAATCAGCAATACCACGAGGTTAATATGCACAGAAATGGAAACCTGTCAGTGACACAAGACCCAGCAGCACAATCACCAGGATTCTCCATTGACCAGAGATGAGCTGGGATGTTTGAACTGCACTCTTATTCTAGAGATAATCCTGTTGAACCCGGATGAGATTCACTCTTGGATGGAAACCTTTCAGTGCTTATGTCTTATTTTGGGTCAGCCCTCGCTGGGATTTTTCTAAGCTGCCTTGCATCTTTAACCAGCCACTCTTTTTTCTTTCTTTTTTTTTTTTTTGAAGTTAAAGCAAAGAGAGATGTTTTCCAGTGGGATTTGCAGTTTCTGATGAGTAGAAACGGACAGCTGATGAGACCATCATTCATATCTTTAGCCTGCGCAGCTCTCCTCCTAGAACACAAATGTCCTGTAGCTATATGATAAAGCCGAATGCCTGAGTTTGAGTACCCAAGGTGACTCCCACCTTCATGAGGTTAAGAGGTTTTTCATTTCAAACCAAAAGAATTGCCTAACATTTCTGTGAACTCAAAAGTTTGAAGCCAGAAAAGAAAGGGAAGGCATTTCCTTGAATTTCAATGGACACACTGCTAACTCAAGAGTTTCTCCTGGAGGATTGTCAAGATTCACTGTGTCTTTGAGGTTCAGAAGAATGCCAGTGCATCAGCTTTGTCCCCATAATGTAGCTTCCAGTAAAATCCGTTTGAAAGTCAGGCGTGCATGGCATCGTAAGGTCTATTTCTCACAGCTTATTTTTCTTCCAGATACATTTCTGGCAAATATAATAAAATAAATCAGCTACTCCTAACAGAGAGAAGTATCATTAATGAAGGCAGTTATGACAACTGTAGAAAAAATGGGATTTCAGAGGCTTTTATTTCATTGTTACGAAAACAAACAAAATAAAACAGAAAACACTGACAGAAACAACGTGTCAGCATTTGGGAAGGGGAAGGTGGGGGAAGGTAGGGAAGGAGGAAGCAGAAGATGACATTGACTCCAGGGGACAATAACATGTCTTGGAGAAGGAAAAGAGGGAGACTATGATATTTACTGCAGGTGGCTTGGAAATTATAATTTTTATTAACTTTGCTTAACTTTAGCCCTGTTATATGTGAGAACCACTTAACTACTTCAATCATTGTCATTGCCAAGTCACTGCTACCTTGCTCTCCTGTACCGTCTGTCCTAGCTCCCTACAATCTGTCCTCCTGCATCTAGATGAGAAACTCCTGAAGACCAGGACCACCCTTCGTTTTCTGAGCATGTCACTGCTTGTTTATGGGATGCCTTATATATCTGGTTTCTAGAAAAATGTCTGGAAAACATTAAACAGTAAAAAAAAAAAAGGTGCTCAGTGGCTGTTACTTTCCGTGAGCTGTTACAGACACCTTAGCGTCCAGCAAATCGCTTTGTTTTGTAGAGTTTGTACGCTACAAAAAGCATATATTTGCATATATTTGTATCTACTAAGATTAGCCAAGACTGGAAAAGATTGAGCTAATGAACAGAATTGGAAGTATATTGCAAAGTAGCTAAATCACCTCTGAGGTCCCACCTTCTTACAACTGCATTAGTTTAGGATACTTCACATCAGTCACCTAAAAAAGGAGGTTTCCAAAAAACTAAGCATTTCTTAAATGGCTGAAAATCACTCAGACAGCCCCGTATAAGTCAAAGTTGCAGGCAGGAGAGATAGCAGGGAGTTTGCTCAAGACAAGACATGAGCTATAGACAAAAGAAATGGGAAGCATGGTCCTACATTTTATTAATGCTTCCTAGGACTCAGCAGACTCTTAAGAAGTTGATCTATAACAAAAATATTTTAATATCTTATTTGGACAGCTTTCTTGGTTAGAAGTTGTTTCTTGTCACGCGCCTGTCCTGTCAGCAAACAAACCCTTGCCATGGGGTTGGCAAATCTGATGTCCACATGACGCCAGCGAATAATGACCGCATGCTCAGTTCAGCGGCAGAGGCTCATCCAACCTTACTGTCTGTAAGGAACAGCCCTAATGCTCGTGATTTAGGAAACAAGGCGCTAAAATGCACGGCAAGATACGGACACAGCAGCACCCACCTGTACAATTTTACAGGACCGCTCATCGTGTACCATCCTTCCTTCCTCATCAGCACATTCGTGTGTAGACAGCCCATCTATTGGTCACAGCTCCTACAGAGCCTGTTCTGATTAATGATTCCAGCAAGGCTTTTCTGTTAATTACATGTACTAATCAATGCTTCAGGCAAAGCATACAGAATAAAGGACAATACTTTGTTACACGAGGCATTTTAGGGAAATACTGTTTGTTAATATATCATGTCTTTTTCTCTAAAGTGAACCTTATATTGCCCTCAAGTATACCACTGAATTATTGCAAGCTTCACTTTTCTGAGTAACAAAAGGTCTCTGTCTAAGATATTTCATAAAACATTCATTTTAAAATCTATTAAAACTTTTTTTTTTTACAGATATGAAGGATTTAACCTTAACAGAATCAGTATTTATCAGCTTCTGGAACTTGTTTGTTCACACAAAGAGAAGATTATTTTGATAGCTGCCTTGGAAATAAAAATGGACACAACAAATTCCACAAGATTTAAAAAAAAATGGAAAAAAATGGGATTTGAAGCAAAAACATCTGATCGTTTCTGAATGCATGATTCTTGAGGCACGTACACACACTCTACTTAATCTTTCACTACATCCTGCTGATCCCACTTATTTCATAAAGTTTATGGCATCCTGAAAAAGTTAACTTTTTTTAAGAGCATAGATAAATTAGATGAAGAACACTGCATTCCATGAAAACAGATGTCAGGTATTTCAAAATTATTTTATTTAACGTTAACTCATGAAAATCAGACAAACTTTTAACGCATTTCAAAAGACACACTGACACTCAGCGATTGTAAGTGACTCTGTGCTCCTCAGTTTTGTCTTCTTTAAAGAACTTATAAAATTAAATTGAGCAACTCTCCCCTAACATACAAAAGAAGGGGTTTATGGCAGGAAAACACATTAAAATGTATTGTAACGCACGGCGTAAAGAAAACCACCTTTTGTAGATGTGCCTAAACATTTTTCCTGGTTTCAAGAACCACACGATGAAATATCTCCTGTAAATTTTAAACTCCTTTTGGAGGATTAAGAAAGGTCATTAAGAACTATTGTACCGCATTCAAGGCCTGGCTGATGTGACTGTGAGGCTTCTGCTTATTGTCTTTGAAAAATAACAGTGATCAGGGAAGATCCTTGATGACTGGAAAAAGGCTGATCTTAAAAAAAAAAGGCACATATTACAAAAACCCACAAAACTAAACCCCCAAAAAAACCCAAACACCCCCCCAAAAAAAAACCCGAACAAACCCCAAAAAAACAGTAATAAGGAGAACATTAGGAAGTATCAGTCACAATAGGACAAGAAGAACAGCCAGGGCTGATACTGTCCTCCATCTTCCTCAGTGACCTCTTCAACAGAGAGCCCAGGCCCACAGGACCCAAGGAAGGCAAACAGAGCTACCAGTGACTGTTACCAGGTTCAGCTGAGAGCCCAGATCACCAGGCAGGACCATGGTCATGAGGCAGGTCCAAGGTCAATCATTCAGGAGCAGCAAGGTGCCCAGCTGAACACAGACCTACTCACAACTTATCTCAGACAAGGATTAAGGACAAGAGTCAGAGCTTAAATGCAGCTCTTGGGGCAACAGCAAGAAGATGTGTGGGTGGAGGCCCCAGAAAGCTGGTCAGGGAAGTTAAGATCTAATGGTGTATGCAGGGCCTCGTCAACAGTTGGCCCAAGGCTGGCAGTGTGATCCTTGTCAACAGCTCTGTTTAATTATTACCTATGTGTGGATTTCGATGGATTACATGGACCATGACTCAACAGTGCTTTAGATGGCAACACTCCTCCAACAAAACGGGATTTAGTGTCTATAAAGAAGAGACGTTAAACTCACTGGAGGTCACCAGCGGTAGTGATTATTACTATGACTACTGTAGCTGATGCAGAAGACTTTTCTTAATTGTTCATACTTGACCATCAGATGTAAGGCAGCATGCAAACAAAGTAACTTATAAAACAATTTTTGTACAGGGTCTAAGCACTTGAAATGGTTTCCCTGATGAAGATGTGAAGAAAATTACAGAGTCTGGCTTTGACAGAAGCAACTTATGTGCCACAATAGTATCTACAATCATTCATTTGGGTCATTAGATTTAAAGAACAAATTAAATAGAGTTGGTCTGCAAAATTCATCCATTGTTAAATAATATGTCTTGGTAGAATAAAAGCATTACATATTTCTGGTAATATGCTACCTCCATTTTCAATCAAAAGAATCATTAAAGGCTTGGCTGAAAAGGGTGTATTTTTCTCTGTGGCCACTGGTGCTTTAAACCATGGAAATGTTAAAATGTTTCTGGCAGATGTTCATTCCTATGCAGTAGAAAGAGAAGTTATCTATTGTCTGCTTAATTATTTTCAATACAGGAGTAAAAAATCATTAGAAATGCTTGAAAATGCAAGAAGTATATGAAAGTCGATTGATTTCACGATGTGTCGTCATTTGCAGATGACAAAGCTAATACTGACTTTCATGGTACGAGTAATGTTGTTGGTCTGTGGTCATCTAAAAATATGAAGAAGCAAAGTTTACAGTGAGAAATAATATCTTTTCTTAAACAATCTGATATAACTGAGTGTGCTGGTTTTGGCTGGGGTAGAGTTAATTTTCTACACAGTAGCTAGTATAGGACTATGTTTTGGATTGGTGCTGGAAACAGCGCTGATAACACAGGGATGTTTTCGTTATTGCTGAGCAGTGCTGACACAGAGTCAAGGCCTCTTCTGCTTCTCACCCCACCCCACCAGCAAGGAGGCTGGAGGTGCACAAGAAGTTGGGAGGGGACACAGCCGGGACAGCTGACCCCAACTGACCAAAGGGGTATTGCACACCATATGGCGTCATGCTCAGTATATAAAGCTGGGGGAAGAAGAAGGAAGGGG
>NW_008795557.1:1752964-1753909 GCF_000699145.1 Aptenodytes forsteri
CAGGACACCCCGAAGCGTCTGTGGCTGTGAATAAGCCCACACCAGAGCAGGTACATCTTGAAGCATCTGTGGCTGCAGTTATGTCTGTGCTGCAGCAGGGATACCTCTGGAGGGATTGTGGCCCAAGGTTAAGTGCACGCTGGAGAAGGTACACCCTGAAGCATCAGTGGCTGTGCATGAGGTCATGCTGGAGCACCTCAAAGTGTGTGGCCATAGATAAGCCCACGACAGAGCAGGTACACCCCTGGAGGGACTGCAGCCATGGGTAAGGCCACCCTGGAACAGGTTTATCTCTGAAGGCATTGAGGCCCATGGAGAAGACCACACTGGAACAGGTGCACCTCAAAGCGACTGTGGCTGTGGATGAGTCTACACTGCAGCAGGTACACCCCTGGAGAGACTGTGGCTCATAGATAAGGATCCACTTGGAGCAGCTACACCCCTAAGGGACTGCAGTCTGTGGATAAGTCCAAGCTGAGGCAGAGGCAAGGGGAGGCATTCATTGCAGTGTTAAACCCTATGGTCTGGTCTACAGTCTTTCCAGGTTGTAATGGCAATACCTTTAAACTGTTGTAACCCATGATTTGAGTTGCATGTTAGAGCAATTACTATAGCAGGAACCTGAGCTGGCTTTGGTGCCCAATAATTCCACACAACACACCACCTCTCCTGTCCTGAGTGACCACCATAACAGATGGAGCCCAAAGTCATG
Source organism: Aptenodytes forsteri (assembly GCF_000699145.1). Lineage (NCBI taxonomy): Eukaryota > Metazoa > Chordata > Aves > Sphenisciformes > Spheniscidae > Aptenodytes > Aptenodytes forsteri. The sequence goes on from NW_008795557.1 coordinate 1,753,677, forward strand.
GACTAAATGAACTCAATGGACATGTTGTGGACATTTCTGGACATTTTACAGATGTTTTACAAGCGTGGTCCATAGACTAAGGAAACGATATCTGCGCATTATATCAAAGGACTGGGAGGGGAGTGGTGGTTAATAAGTATTGGATAGTGTGGGACCTGAGCATGATGTAAATGGTATGGAATAAGGGGTGGAGAATGTGCTGGGTTTGGCTGGGGTAGAGTTAATTTTCTTCA
>NW_008795557.1:1755049-1765807 GCF_000699145.1 Aptenodytes forsteri
GTGCGGCCTCACCAGGGCCGAGTACAGGGGCACGATCACTTCCCTACTCCTGCTGGCCACACTATTTCTGATACAGGCCAGGATGCCATTGGCCTTCTTGGCCGCCGGGACACACTGCCGGCTCATATTTAGCCATCTGTTGACCACCATCCCCAGGTCCTTTTCTGTCAGGCTTTCAGCAGCCTTCCTAGCTAAATAGAAATGAGGAATCATTATTCAAAGTTAAACTCACTTATGTTAACCAACTGAAGAATATGAAAGAAAATCTAGCAAGTGTCTGTGGAGCCAGAGTGATGTGGGAAGCAGGAGAGGTGATAAAGTTGTTAGTATCTCCTGGACATAGAGAAACAATGTTAATTATTCATGTGAAATACTGAAGGCTGAGATCTGGAAAATTCTTAACAAGTGAAACTTTTAAAGATATGGATAACGAATAGTATGATATGTCTACTAATTATTCAACTTCATTATCTACTGCATTTATGAAATTTATCTCAGACTACTCTTTCGAGAGAGTTTTGGTTTCAAGGCTCTTGCCTCCATTTTAGACTGGGATTGCCAGAGAATTTCACAGAAATGTTGCTTGGAAGACACTTGCGGAAGGCATCTAGTGCCGCCTCCTGCCTGAAGCAGGACTGTTGCCAACACTAGATCAAGTCAGCAATGACTTCTAGTCAAGTCTTGAGACTTCTATGACCTCTCCAGTGAACTGTTTTGGGGTTGCACTACTTTTCTCGTGAGGGGGTTGGGTTTGCTTTTAGCTTTGGTTTTGTTTTTTTTCAGAAGTCCAACATGAACTCTCCAAGCTGCAGTTTGTGGACATTGTCTTCCATTATATCATCTAGCACTACCAAGAAGAATTTCACCCCATTGTCTGTATAACTGCAGTTCATACAGTTATGGACAGCTACTAGGTTGCCCTTTAGCCACCTCTTCATCAGACTGAAAAAAACCCAGCTCTCAATCTCTTTTCATAGGATGTGTGCTGTAGACCCCTGACCAGGAGCTGTCTGCTGGACCCTCCTCAGTTGCTCCACATGCTTTTGAATGGAGAACCCAAAACTGGATGCAGTATTCCGTGTGCAGTCTTACCAAAGTCACGTAGAGGGGTATAAGAACTCCCCTTCATCCTGCCGGTCAGATTCCTTTCAATTTAGTGCAGGACTTGGTTTGGCTCCTAGCAATCAGAGTGCGCTGTTAGTTGATGTTCAGCCCGGTGTCCATCATAACTCCCAGGTCCTATTCAGCAGGGCTGTACCCAGCCAGTCAGGTCCCTGCCTGTACTGAGGTGTGGGATGATTTTGTTCTCGACGCAGAACTTTACACTCTTCCTTGCTGAACCTCATGATGTTGGTCCAGTCCGCTAGTTTATTGCATTCCCTTTGGGTCAAGGCTCTGTCATGTCTCAGCATGTCAATCCTTCCTCTTAGTTTAGTGCCATCCTTAAATTTGCTGAGGGTTCACTGACTCATCATCCAGGTCACTGCCTGTCTTGCTGTCACCCCCGGTCTCCAACTTGCCATTCCTTGTGGAGCAGCCCTAGTCTTGTTGCTACCCTGACAACTCTGACCTCCTTGAGTCCTGAGCCAAACATGGTGGAGCTTGGCCCTCAAGCTGTGCAGGGTCTTACCCGCCAGGACACCCCTCTAGTCTCATACTGACCTTCAAACCCTGCAGAAGATTATGGTCAGCATGCAAGGCAGGTCACACCCCTGAGGGCTTCTCTTACTCCGATGGACGTTCGACTCCATTGTGCAGTCTGAGTAAGGAGACTTTTCTCAGTCCTGCCTTTCTCAAATTGTCCATCTCAGAGCTTCTGTCCAGACCTTCTCTTACATCTGAAGCAAGATCACTTCTTCTTGTAGTTCAGACATGTTCCTGCTGATCTGTGCTGGATTCAGACATGCTCTGTGTTGCATTCACACAGGGGTGAAGACCCAGCAGCCGCTGGGCTTGGAAGAATGATTCCAGAGACTTGTGATAAAGCTCCTACCCACAACTGTTTAGGACCCATCAGAAAGATCTCACTTGCCACCACCTCTTGAGGCTTTAACTGACAACTAACCTCACTGCATCTTTGCAATGAGACATTCTGGTCTGCATCTCTGGTGAGCATCTGCTGCCGACCAAGCTGTTAATGGGCCTTTCACAGATCCGCTTCCTTGTATGCAATTTCTTTACTTAAGTAAAAAGTGAAAAAGCAGATTTATGGGGTAATATCACATTTTGACAGGCAAAGTCCATTATTTTTTTTTCAAGAGTGCAATTCAGTACCGCTGAGGACAACATGAATGGACTTTTCTTAAAAAAATTTGTAGAGGCTTGGGCTTACTTTTGTTAAACGGTTTCTCAGGGCAGATTTTACACTGAAAAGTGCCATGAACAGCCACTCTGCTTGGTTTTGTTCTGCAAAAGTTTGGTTGATGATTAAGCTGATTTTTTACTTACCTAGAGGAAATGAATTAAATAAATAGAGCTATTATTTAAAGCAAGGGAGATCTTGCCATCTTTAGGGGGGGTCTTCCAGAAATAAGGGATAACCCTTTAAAACCAGGATGATTAGTCAAGTTACCGTCTTTCTTCATCTTTCCCTAACTAAAGACTCCCTAAGCCTATCATAATGTCTTCTGTTCTCAAATATAATCTGTCTTGGAGGACTTGCAGAAAGTTACCAGCCTGTGTGATGCTTTGTACCCGCCTGCTCCTCATCAGACTCCCACCTCTGTGGGCACTCCCTCTAGTTGCTAACCTCACAGTTCTCTGCTCCTATGGGAGGGTACTGAGGATGCTGTCCTCTGTAGGACCTCCTTAAACATTGCTCTTCAGCAATAGCTTCCCACACATTCCTTGCAGTAGCTGGAAAATAGGGTCAAGGAACCTCTCAGTAAGAAACTAAATCACAGATGCAGTCCTGGTTGTGTCTATCTCAGCGTTATGTTTGGGAGTCCCTGGCACCACTGGCAGTGGAATGGGTTCATCTGCGTGTACATTGCCATATGCCATAGTGCCTTGCAGACCTCCTACAGATGTTGCCAAGTTCCTCCTATGACTGACCTTTAGAGGAAGGTGGGGAGGAAGACTTAGAATGACCTGAAGCATTTGTGATTTTCATCCAACAGGTTTAAAACCCCGTGATCAAAAAATCAGCAAAGATAAACGTTCTTCTTCAACTTCTGCTTTTTAGCTTTTAGATGAATTCAGGTCCCACTTTCAAGCCTTTTTCCCCCAAAATGAAAATGATAATTTTTGTTCTTATTTTATTCACTAGAAGCTGAGACTTGTATGTAATAATTTGTTTTCAAATCTCACAAGAGGCAGGATTTTATCACGACACTTGGCAACGTTTTGATAAAAAGCCCCTATACTCAGTGGGAATCTTTAGAGTGTTTTGGATCAGATCCACAACTAGGATGGGGAATGTCAACACTTAAATTACAGGATGTCTGAGCTTTTAATACATTAAAGGTATAACTGTCGCAAATGAGCTAAGAAACAGTGGTTTGGTTGTTGTTTTTCTAATCAGTTTTTCAATATATTTTTGAAGAAAGGAGAAAAACTGAATGGCTTCTTCATATTGGAGCTAATTAATATTGTAGGTGGAATGGTTTGGCTTGGCTTCATGTTTTTTTTCCCTCCCTCTGTCAACAAACCAGCTCATATACCAACTATGATTCCCTTTAACAAACTAAAATAGAAGCAAATACACTGTTATCATACACTATTCTTGTTCTAAGCATATATAATATAGCCTTTCATCTGCGGGTTTTTAATGTTTCTCACATACAAGAGATCATTTAACTAACCTAAAAATTTTCATTTGAATGCCTCTTCATTGTAATTCTGTTATTAAAAGGTATATAAAATAAAATTTACTAAAATACGCATGCACATAAACATGTTTTAGTATGCAAACCTCCTTTTTTGTTGTATGCACTTTAACCTGTGCATTAAAAAAAATGTGTATGCATATATTTATATTTTAACTTATATGTTGGAGATATAGAACATGCATAGTTCTCCTCAACAATATAGCTGCAGGTGTTCAAAATCATGGATAACGTATTCAGGTAGCAACGAGTGTTAAAAAAAAAAAGTATTTAAACAGAATGTGCTGGTCACAGTTCTCCTACTTACAGTGCGAAAGAGGAAGGTCTGACTTCTTGTGGTTCGGGATTGAATGGCCCATTCTGTGTCTTTCTTGATCTCAAATTAGGATGGAAATTCCTCACTTTGAAAAAAAGAGATCTCTCTAGCAGATTGATGTTTTGGTGGTAGCCACCTTGCTTTGGACAGATCCTTCCTGGGTCAAGATTTCCACAGCCAAGTGAAGTGATTGTGAGGGGAGTGTAAGCAAGGCAGTGTAAGGTTTAATGTGGAAGACATTGAGTTTGGTATAAATGTGTAATCACACCCCAGATAAAGCTGATAGCCATGTAACAAATAATTATGATGAGAAATAAAAAGATTGTCAGGTGCTGAAAAAGCTATACTTGTACTGGACAGAATCAATCTGATTATAAAGTTTAAGATCATCAAATACCGTACAAGCATAGTGACAATGTGGGTTATAAAGATGAAAATGAGTGTTCCACAAGTTTTTTTCTAACTGACATCATCTTGCCGTTGAATATGTCATCATGATATATATCACCACCTATCTGTGTTCTCTGGAGTTAAAATTTTCTAAAGAAACCCATAAGACATGAACCTTTTCTAAAAAAGTATGGGAAAAGGGAATTTAGAGCATAAGTTCAGTTTCCTCTGGATTTCCAGCCAACTAGTTAACTCATGTGGAAAATGACAACCTGGATTGGAGGGTCAAAAGTGCCTGAATGGTGTGATAACACTTATTAACGTGAGCCAAGGCCAGCAGCACAATGGGATAACCTTATACTAAAGAGACCTTTGCTTTTTATTAAGCTTGACCAATGCAACTTCCACATTCTTTTTTTTTTTTTTTTTTAATGTGCTTTTGCCTGAGCAGTTTAAATATGAAATAAGTGACTGGCCTTTTCTTTGGTGACCTCAGATGACAGGGCGACAGTTAAAAAAAGCCCACCAAAATGAAGATGATGGTGATTTAACTGTCAGGAAATGGCATGTGCTTGAATGAAATCCTTTTCTCTTTCCTAGAGTTCTAAAGATGAACATGAGATTGGGACAGCATTTTTGGATGCCTGTGTAGCAGTACGTTGAACTGTCTGGGAATGTCCTCAGGCACCAGAACATGATCCATCTATATTAGCAAAAGGTTGGAGAGGTCCTTGGCGTGCCTTTGGCATGTGCCAACGAGGCTCTCCAAACACCTCCCAGGCACAGCTCAGGCATAAGCGTGTTCCAGGGTTCGTGCCCATTTGGCAGTTTGCATGCAGCCGCCCTGCATCTGAAGAGGTTCCTAGCACAGAGAGAGCTTGTGATGCACCAGTTGCCCTTTATTGCCCAGGAAATTTTCCAAGTACATTTCATTTTTGAGTGCGGACAGTGCCTCCCAGGAAAAAAGCATGCTGCATCTGCAGCTTCTGTCTCTGCAAGCTGATGGGAATTTCCGCTCTCACTTTGCTGGTCGCAAAAGTCTGCAAGGGGCCCTAATTCAGACAAGCACGTGTTTATGTGCTTTGCTAAATCGTAGCCCATACAGATAAAAGGCCTTAGGCTTTATCTAACTTTCCTTCAGTATTAATGGCAACTTGAATTATTTTCCCCCTACAAAAGCCAGCAGCGAAAACTTGAGGTTTCAGAAGGCGGGCTGAGGGCACAAGGGGCACTTGCAGCCATACCTCTTATTTTACTTTCCCCAGTGTATGACAATTATAAAGGGTCAAATCCTGACACTATACCGAGGTCGAGTGGGACTTTAATTATTTCAGTGAGACTGCTGAGGATAAAAAGTGCCATTCAATGGGTCGCTGTACGCAGTAAAAAGGAAGAGCAGGTATTTCTGTCCCAGGGCAGAGATGCTGAAGACTTCTTCAGAACTAGGCATCTAGCACTATTAGAGTCCTAGCCTGCGGTTTCCATCCTGGCACAGCCTGGTAGTGACAGCTGTGACTCACACACACAATAGGGTACAAGACCTTCTCCGAAAATAGAAGCTGAAGTATAACAGACTGCAGTAGTAACCCGCTCAAGTTAATGAGGGAGATTTGTTTGGCGTGTGTAACATTTCTCATTCTATGATTAAAGGAATGATTTGGCAGTAAATGTGCTATGAATGAGCTGACAAGACTCTATGAACCAACCAGCAAATGACTGCAATATGCCGTTTTTATTAGAGCATGCGTCAGCAATGAATATTTATTTAGAAGTGGATTTCCAAGAGATGCAATGGACCTAAAGGTCATTGACTCCCGAAGCTTTTGGACTTTTTAATATTGAGCTATCTTTCTTTTCTAGAATAGATGAGTAAACCCCTCTGCTTCACTCCTCCTCCCAAATTCCCTTGAAAAGTATTTTGTTCTCATCTTGTTGTCCGCATTGGTTCAAAGAAAAGAGTGCTGGTGGGGGGTTGCTTGTTTTTTTTTCACACAGCTTCGAAGAGATAGCTTTTGGGGATGGAAGCAGCAAAGAACAAGGGCAGGGGGAGACACCAAGGATTAAAGTAATTTTCTGGGGCTTCTCGCCTTCTCAGGTACATTCTTTGTCTGCAGGTTGTGAACCTCTGCCCTAGTCCTTTCCTCTGCACCAAGGCAGAATCAAGGATACCTACACCACTCCGGAGCATGTTTGCCTCAGGTCTTCTAATAAACATCCAAGGAGTTTTCACAGTCTCTCTAGACAACATTCACTCTTTATTTTCTTTTATGGCATTTAATTTCTCTTCTTTGCTGGAAGTTGAACAGATTTCTTGTTGTTCTAGTCACCAAGGGCACAGAACTATTGATCGCTATACTCTCGCTCTCCTTTGTTGGAAGAACACATACCTGGCTTCCTTTAGGTTTCCCTTTCTAGGCTAAACAAATCCAACTGCTTCACTTTTTCTTCACGTGTTGTTTTCACATCCTCTTCTCATTTTCACTGTTATTCTCCATGGGTTTTTCAGTACGTGTGGACTCTCTATATTTCTACTGCGCCTTTTCTCAGGGAGCTGCCACTGCTGAAATTCATCAGATTTCTGAAGTCTGTGGCTTTTCATTATCCAGTGAAAGAAGGAAAAAAGGGATACTGACCTCCAGACAATTCTGGAGCTTAACTCCTAGAAATCACCCCTAAGGAAAGAGAAGTAATTTCATCTCACTGGCCTAACTGCTCCTTTATCTGTTTGCTCAGACTGCTGAAAAGCCTGAAAAATGATCAAAGGAGGGCTTCATAGTAGGGACATTGGCCCGAGACTATGGAGAAATGAATCCCCAAACTCACTAGAAATCAACTTGTCCCATCCCCTTAGCTCAATAGTCTTGGGTAAATTCTTTGCCCCTCTCCAGTGAGGAACCTGAGCAAAGCTGGGAGGTGGACAGGCTTCCTCACCCCAGGGATGGGCAGTACCCAGTGCCCCCTGTGTTCAGTGAGTGGGACAGCAATTCTGATCCTCCTCATGCTTATGTCCTTCAAGGCCTCTGGGTAAAGATTTTTGGCCCTGAGATAGGTGGTCTTTGCTAAGGGAGCCGCTGGATTTACAAAGTCAATGACCTGTGGTCTTAGGCTGCCCGGAGGTGGGTCTGATGTGAAACGGAGCAGTTATCTGGGCCATCAGGTCAATTAACACAAGGAATTACTCTGCATTTTGATGATCAGGTTCCACAGCTGCACTGAGATGTGGGTATCGGTCTTCATAGCACCTGACCAAAGCTTCAGGTTCCCTGCTTGGCAGCAGAAACTTTGGGTGGAAGGTAGAGTTACTTGGCACTCCAGCCCAGACGCATTTCTGCTTCTAGACTGAATCTAGCCTCCGATCCATGGGAGAAAAAGTTGTTGCCTTGCCCCTTTGAAGCACTTTAAAGGGGAAAAGCCAAATGCAACACCCTGCCACTGCCAAAACAGGGAACACCTGTATTCATTGCCACTGAGCTAACAGGAGCGCTGTCTCACAGTGAGTTCAGACAAGCTGCCTGAACTCCTTAGAAGAAATCCTTAGGGGAATAGAAGAAAATTTTGAAGACAAAAATAGAAGACAATTTTTTTTCAAGACAGGTATCTTTTCTAGAGCACCCTGTTTAGAGCTGCCTTTGAGATATGACAGAGGAGGATACGACAGTCCAGAGGATGGTCAAAGCCCTAAACGCCTTTTGCAGGTTTCTGGCTCAAGAAATGGCCTCAGGTTGTGCCAGGGGAGGTTTAGATTGGACATGAGGAAAAATTTCTTTACTGAAAGAGTGGTGAAAAATTGGACCAGTCTGCCCAGGGAACGGGTTGAGTCACCATCCCTGGAGGTATTTAAAACACGAGTAGATGAGGCACTTGGGGACATGGTTTAGTGGGCATGGTGGTGTTGGGTCGATGGTTGGACTCGATGATCTTAGAGGTCTTTTCCAACCTTAATGATTCTATGAGTCTATGATTCTAAGTCTACGTTCTGTTCCCAGTCTTTTGTGAATTATAATGGCTTATGTAAGAGGCGGCTAGTTTGAGAAGAGAGATTTTCAAATGCAGTCCCTGCCTTCAGGGGAAAAAAAAACAAACAAAACCAAAAAAAACCCAACTACAAACAACTTGACAGAAAAATCTGACCGGATGGCATGAAGCTTTTCTTCAGCCATCTGGAAAAAAAAAAAAAAAAAAAAAATCAGGTGTCCCAGGTGTTTTAAGGTATCAATCTGGTACGATGCTATTTAAAGCAATGAAGATGATCTCCTAAAACTTTTCTCAGATGCTGACACTGAGAGACATTAAGGGAATTCCTTCCCCAGATAATTTTTCTCTGAATTCCTCCAACCTGACAGAATATTTCTTATTACTAAGTCCCTCAGAAGTGCATACCATAAGCCAGGTAAAGCCAGTCAGCCTACAGGTATGCAGAGTAGGAATAGCTGTTCTGTGAAGCTGTCTGTACAGGCAGCAAACCCACAATGGTGATGTAGTGTGCCAAAGTCTGAGATATTATTATTCTTTTAATTAAATTCAAGTATGCTCCGCAGATACTATTTACTTTCTCTGATTACTGCACACAGACTTGTGTCGAAGGCATTAGGAAGTACTAAGTGGGGATGGTTACCAGCAGAGCTATCTAAGCCAATAGGGAACATCTGGATCATGAAAGTTTTAAGGAGCTAAAGATCATGAAAAATGACAGAGTTGGAAGATAAGTCTACATCCCGAATTCAGAGACGACAACTCCTAGTTCGCTGCAGAGGACAGCAAGGCTGTGATTCATGAAGATGTGGGGAGCTGAATTAACCCTTTAGAGGATGTGAGTAAGGCAGAACTGTGAACTAACCAGTCCGTCTTACTACTTTTCAAAAGATTGAAGGACAGTAGGACATCCTTTGGGGCTATACAACTACAAAATCTAATCAACATAATTGTGCTTAAGGACTGGTACACAAAGCGGGGACTGTGAGAAATGATGCACACTTTCTGGTGGAGGGAGCTCACAGAAGGGGAGTAGGTTGCAACGGTAACAAAGTGAAACCAAAAGCAAGGCATGCAGAGATTCCAAGACAAGGTGGAGAGAAAAGGTTACATGTGAATATAAAAAAAAAAAATCTACAAGGGATCACGAAACCTGATCCCGACCTTGTCCTGGGGATTGACTTCCCAGCTCCTGGGACCTGCCTCATCCCCATAAACTTGCCTGGTGATCTGAACTCTTGGTTGAACCTGGCCGTGATCTGTCCTGCTCACTTTGCTCAGGGATGGGGCTGGTGAAGCTCCTGCCTGGCCAGCCGTGTTATGGAGCTCAGCTGCCAGCTCCCCATGCCTTAGGGAGCAGCTACCCTCACTGCTCTCTGACACCCCCGTTGAGTGAGTTGCTGAGGGATGGCAAGAAGGAAGCCATGGATGCAATGGGAAATTTCATTTAATCAGCCACTAAGAAACAGTTAAGAAGTTAAGCCAAGACACAGGGCTAAAACAGTAGAGCCTGCACTCTCCCCAGAAGACATACAGCTGTATGCATCGTGGTGATGGATGCCCAGAGAAAGACAGCAGGAGCTGCCACCTTCTTTACAGGAAGACCCATCACCCATGGCCTTGTGCACAGAGGAGCTTTCACAACCCTCTCCTCCTGCCCCCAGGGTAGGAGCTCCTTCACTGGTTATTCTTTGCAGCCTTGTCGGAAGCTGGCGAAGGATCACCGGGAAGTTGAGATCAGGCCATTTTATCTTGGGCTCCTGCCACGCTGGGACAGCTGAAGGGAGCAGGTGCTTGCAAGACAGATGATCACCTTCAGGAATATCTGAGGAGACCCTGCAGAGGACTTGGAGCAGCCCCCAGGAGCTTGTGAGAGGCTTCTTTCCGTACCCAGTTTGGCATGGGGTAAGGACATCCCTGGGCAGCAAGAAGGACAGGGGAGGTGGGTTCAGAGCACCCCCGGAGAGCATTGTGTGTCTCCTCCAGCAGCATGGCTATGGAGAAGACCCAAGGCCCGTGATTCTGAGCCACCAGAGCTACATGAAACAGGGAAGGTGTGAAAGTGCTCCTCCAGTTCACAGGGTGCAATGCAAGAGCCGGTCATCTTGCCATCTCCTACATCTTCTGTCACCCAAGGAGTGAAGGACATGACCAGGAGCTCGTGCGGCGTCATTGCTGAGGCCACTGTGACACGGGAGCTCCAGCGCTGCCTGAGGAAGCAAAGGCTTCTGGGAAACTCTGGAATCAGCCATT
>NW_008795557.1:1766087-1778378 GCF_000699145.1 Aptenodytes forsteri
CATGGTGGTGTTGGGTTGACGGTTGGACTGGATGATCTTAGAGGTCTTTTCCAACCTTAATGATTCTATGATTCTATGATTCTATAGGCTGATTGTACAAACGGCTCTTTCTGTAACATGTCCTGACTTGCACTTTTGGGGAGGAGACGCACCTTGAGAGGCGACAGAGGAGCCTGGTGCTCTTCTAGCTAAGCTATCTGTGAAATGACTTTGCACGCTGGTAGCAGAGCCTGAATGAGCTCCTGTTACTCTGAGAAACATGTACCCTGCAGGAGTGAGTGGAACTTCACTCAAGCGGTTGGAGGGGAAGGTACAGGACAGCTACTGTATCAAAGGACCCAGAGGATGAGCAGCCACGGAAGAGGAAGGGGATACACCTTGCACAGCTCCCATAAACAGTACTCCCATATGCACGCATAGCAATCCTTCCTCTGTTGCTCTGCTTTAACAGCCAGCTAGTGAAGGGGAATATTTTTTTCATGCACTACATGACTGAACTGTGGAAATCATCACTTCAAGTTCTTGCATAGATGAAAGTAGATTCAAATGCAATCAGATGCATTTATGTAAGGAAGGTCTATTGGGGGCTACTCATCATAAAGACATGATTATATCCTGGCTCAGGATCTCTAAGTCACAGACTGCCAGAGGACAGAGGATCTTCATTTTACACCTGTCCTGTTCTTACACTTTTTTTCTGTGCATCCACCCGGCGCATCTTTCTTTTGTCCTTGATTGTAGGGAGTGAAGATGGAGCCAAACATTGCCAACTTCTGCCCTTCTTGACTTGTTGGGACTCTGTGCATCTCAAAGAGAATCTTTGTAGCCACATGGTCTCCAAATGAAGGACTACAGATGAAGCCACCCTTCCACAGTGCATGCAGCCACTATGGTGATGTTATCATGTATTACACGAGAGTTACTTAATGTGTTACACCATACAGCTCATCAGCACATATCAGTAGGGAAGCTTGACCCTCAATGACACCCAATATCTGCCCCTCCATTCCTATTTCTTAATCTCCTTATTTCCTTATTTCTTACTCTCACTGGTATCTTCAAGCCTTGCTCAATCCAGCATGCTAGGACTTTGAGTAGGACTAAAAGGAAAAGCCTTCCTGCCCACACATCCCCTTCTCTCCACACAGCACGCACGAGAGACAGTGGAGCTACCCAAGTCTAGAGGTTATGGAGGCACTACAAGTGGGGGAAAAAAAAAGAGAAAACAAAAACCCCCACACTTTTAGGAGTAATCAAAAAGACATCTTTCTAATCATAGAATCATAGAATCATTAAGGTTGGAAAAGACCTCTAAGATCATCGAGTCCAACCGTCGACCCAACACCACCATGCCCACTAAACCATGTCCCTAATCATCATAAAGACATGATTATATCCTGGCTCAGGATCTCTAAGTCACAGACTGCCAGAGGACAGAGGATCTTCATTTTACACCTGTCCTGTTCTTACACTTTTTTTCTGTGCATCCACCTGCCGCATCTTTCTTTTGTCCTTGATTGTAGGGAGTGAAGATGGAGCCAAACTTTGCCAACTTCTGCCCTTCTTGACTTGTTGGGACTCTGTGCATCTCATAGAGAATCTTTGTAGCCACATGGTCTCCAAATGAAGGACTACAGATGAAGCCACCCTTCCACAGTGCATGCAGCCACTATGGTGATGTTATCATGTATTACACGAGAGTTACTTAATGTGTTACACCATACAGCTCATCAGCACATATCAGTAGGGAAGCTTGACCCTCAATGACACCCAATATCTGCCCCTCCATTCCTATTTCTTAATCTCCTTATTTCCTTATTTCTTACTCTCACTGGTATCTTCAAGCCTTGCTCAATCCAGCATGCTAGGACTTTGAGTAGGACTAAAAGGAAAAGCCTTCCTGCCCACACATACCCTTCTCTCCACACAGCACGCACGAGAGACAGTGGAGCTACCCAACTCTTAGAGGTTATGAGGCACTACAAGTGGGGGGGGAAAAAAGAGAAAACAAAAAAACCACGCTTTTAGGAGTAATCAAAAAGACATCTTTCTAATCATAGAATCATAGAATCATTAAGGTTGGAAAAGACCTCTAAGATCATCGAGTCCAACCGTCGACCCAACACCACCATGCCCACTAAACCATGTCCCTAAGCGCCACATCTACACGTCTTTTAAATACTTCCAGGGATGGGGACTCCACCACTTCCCTGGGCAGCCTCTTCCAATGTTTAAACACTCTTTCAGTAAAGACATTTTTCCTTACATCCAATCTAAACCTCCCCTGGCGCAACTTGAGGCCATTTCCTCTCGTCCTATCGCTTGTTACTTGGGAGAAGAGACCGACACCCACCTCGCTACAACCTCCTTTCAGGGAGTTGTAGAGAGCGATGAGGTCTCCCCTCAGCCTCCTTTTCTCCAGGCTAAACAACCCCAGTTCCCTCAGCCGCTCCTCAGAAGACTTGTTCTCCAGACCCCTCACCAGCCTCGTTGCCCTTCTCTGGACACGCTCCAGCACCTCAATGTCCTTCTTGTAGTGAGGGGCCCAAAACTGAACACAGCATTCAAGGTGCGGCCTCACCAGGGCCGAGTACAGGGGCACGATCACTTCCCAGTGATCTAAACAAACCAGAGTGTATCTCCACACTAATAAACCAGAGTGTATCTGCATCTGGTGTAAAATTGCTGTTGCTTCATTAACTCTTAATAAGAATCAAAGCTTACGTGATGTACATCAGTCACAATCTGACTGCAGAGCTCTCAAATGCTTCTCCTGATTTTTACGGCATTTGCATTTGCCACAAAATCCCTTCCCTGAAACAAGAGCTGTATTTCAAGTTCAGGAGGTCAGTTTCTTTTTGAGGAACTTAGACTGAGTGGTGAAATTTTAATGGGAATCTAGAAACAACCTAAAAGTGGAGCCAAAAAGATTGCTGTTCTGGGAACACTTCCTACTGACCTTATAATTACCAAAAACAAGAAAAGCACAATTGAAGTCAAGCACTTCTGCCCCCTTACAGAGCACGGAGGACACCGTTATTATAACTAAAGACTAAGCCTTAAGCTTTCAAACAAACATACAATAAATCAATGTCCTTTCCCTTGTTTTAATTTCACACACAAGATTTATGAACCTGTATATTTAGACTGTTTATTTAGAGCTCTGGCATGCAGGCTACTCTTGGCACAATAAGAGAGCTTTCTCTGAATGTATGCTCAGATGCTGTTTTGATTTGGCTTTATTTTGACGATTTAAATTAAAGAATCCATCACTGCATTCCAAAGATCAGCTCAAAGTTAGCAAGGTCAGAGGCATGTTTCGTGTTAAGTCTCAACTCCGCTGCACCATCATGTTTGAACAACACCTGGTTCCACGAATGGCGAAATCTCTCTTTTCTTCATAACATCCCTTTGGTTCCTCCGTTAAATCTCAGTCCTCTGTTGGTCTACTACCCTTGCCCCCCCCCCCCCCCCCCCCCCCACTTCCCACCGCCCCATGCTCTTATTTCTTCTCTTCTTCACGGAATTCTTGGCTTGTAACCAGGTGCCACCTTGGAGCTGAACCAGGGGAGAACACAGTTGTGCTCTTCAAGTCCTCCCACCAAAGAGCATCCTTCTGCTTGATTCACCAAAATGAGAATAAATATAGATGTGTGTACAGTCTTTTAATTCCTTTTTAATTGCTAGCTTTCCCTCTAAACTACTAAACCTCTCCGATAGCAGCTCTCAGCCTTTTGCAGATCAAGAATATTCCTTGCTTACACACACCATGGATACCACAAGGACTGTCCTCTCTCGTCACTATGGGAATACAAGGGAGTTATGACGGTTTTCTCCTCCACATCCCTTTTTCTCCAAACAAGGACTGATGTTCTGCAATTCTTTCAGTCTGACTGTTCAGTGGATCACTTCTTTTCACATGACATGGCCCGAGTACTGGTAGAATTTAATATCACTGACTGTCACTTGAATGTGGGTTTCTGAAAAACATTAATAATATGTAAATATTAAGCTATATTTATTATTTTTGCTTTTAGTATTTTCCTTTTTGCAATCTATGTCAAAAATGTATCTGGCTTTTTTGACCGCTCTGTGAACCCTTCTGGAATCTTCCCAGGATCACTGTGTTGTCACTCCCCCACTTGACTCCCCCACTGACTGTGACTGTTGGGTCACAGTGACCTGGTGGCACCCAGCTTGCAGCAACCATGAGAGAGAGAAATTTCCTCAAGATGCCTCTGGAAACACGGCAGAGTATTTGTCAAAATGGTTCCAAAAATGACATTTTGGTCTCTCTCGCGGGGGAAAGCCTTTCTCCTTGCTTTTTCACAGTTGATCCCACATGAGGAGTACTCCTTGAGTGGGATGAACTGTCAAGAGCAAGGACAAACACGTTCCTCTTAACTAACCTGTGGAATACATCTTTGATGTGGATAAGAGACTGCAGTGTAAGGAGATCTAAGTTTAGACTGTCTAGAAGAAATAAATATGTTTTTCTTATAAAATTATCTATTATTGTTCATTATTTGACTGTTGAATAAACTATCAGTGCCTTAAAGAAATGCATTTTCCCCTTATCAGTGTAGGGTTTTTTTGTCATTTCAGGAGGGCGATGAGGAGGTTATATATGGTTCTAGGTGAGACGTTTAACCTTATATTGTATTTCAATCACTCAGTAAACTGAGAAGGGGGTTGAGTAAATTATCCCTTACAACAACGAGAGCGCGATGTCACTGCTGAGTAAGGTCTCCTGACAGGTTCTGAACATTTCCTTTGGACACATCGTGTGAGTGAGTATGTAAATCGTTTTGTGCAAGTGCAGCAGGTTAGCCTGACACTGAAAAACTTCTTGTTCTGCTGAAACGTTTAGTCAGAGAAACTGGAAAAGGAAAGGACAGCTCAACAAGGACATGACGTCCTCCCCTCTTGTTTGACAAATGGCCTTTCATTGCAACTGGCGTTGCCTGTAACGCCTAGTCTCAGTCCAGCAGGTAGAAACACAAAATACAAACAAAAGATTTTTCTCTTCACTTATGTAGACCTAGCCTGGGCATTAATGGCTTTGCTTAGATTCATCCTTGCTCATTTTTGATCTGATGGCAGTGTTTCAACTAAAATTGGAATCACCCTGGGCTCCCAAGAGTCTCCATGTAGAAAATGAGTTGCCTTCAGAGCATGGCTCAGCTCATTTAACCTCACAGACATCTCCTCCACCTAAAGATCGGTAGAATCCTTCCTGCCTGGAACCAACAGTAGACCTCGAAGTCTCACTCATGACTCATCTAAGAGAGGTTTGTACCATGCAACAGAGAACAATGCAAAGGTGCCAAGCTATATCAGAGACACAGATCAGTAAATGCAGCATCGTGCACACATCCCGGTTCAGGCCTGAACGTGACACAGCTGAGCTCAGTGTATCCAGAATCTTTCTGGGCAATCAAAACCCATTCTGTACTAGGGCTGGTGTCGTATCCGGTGTTATCTTTCAGTTTCTTAATAAATCTACCTGAAAGTAAGGTCTTTTGTTCCCATAATTGGGATTAGGACACTGTCCCAGACCCTTCCACCTTAATTCTTAAGACTTTACAGACTAAATTCATCCATGTCTAATGTATACTGATTTTTCCTTGTATCAGTGTTCTCCCTCTGCTTAAAGAGTCCTCTATTCCTTGAGTTCACTTATATTTAAAGAATAACCATATTCCCTCTCAACTTTCATTTTCCTAGGCTGTATAAAGCACAAACACTTCTAGGCTTTTCCTATCTGGTAACCTCTCCATGCCACTGGTGGTCCCGGATGAACTTCACGGCACCAGCCTGAAGTCATATTTCTTGTTTGTGGGAGCCAAGGATTTTGTACACTGTTCTGTAAAAGGCCTCACTTCAGTCTCGTCAAAGACCTCTCCTGAGAACACCTCGGCTGAGGCATCCCTAGGATGTTTGCTTTTTCAGGGCTGTATCATTCTGTGATCAACAAACGCAAGATGCCCTTTTTACTCCCTCTTTTTCCACTGACAAGCTCCAGCTTTATAGCCGATTCTCTTGTTATTAATCCCCTCATGCTCAACCTTACTCTTTGTACCGTTGTATTTTTCTGTTCCCCATCCAATTCACCTCACTAATACACCAATCCTCTTCTGAATTGCCTATACCTCCCAGCTTTGTGCTGTCTACAAAATTCATTAGTAAATCTCTATTTTTTCAGCCAGGGTCACCAATGGAAACATTAAATAAGATTAGTCCGAAGACAGAGCATTGTGAAACTCCACTAAAAACTGCCCTGCAAACTACAAGTTCTCTTTTCTACAGAACCCCAGGTCATTTCTCTTTAGTAGTTACTTACCACATTAGTATTTTGGAAATGATCCACATTTTCTCCAGTTAATAATATCCCATGTGGCACAATATTGATATTGCTTCATTGAAGTCTAAGTGGATTATGCCTAAAGCATTTTTCCCATCCATAAGAACTGGTTATCCTTTTTAAGGAAAGATATCAGACACAAACAGCCTTTGATAAATCTGTATTTCCTCCCGTCTTGATTTATTTTCACCTCCCTGTGGTCGTTTCTTTTCTTTAATTATTCATTCCTTTTTGTTTTCTTGAAGATTTATTCTAAAGCTTGCACATTTGTGGGGCTGGGTGGTTGCTTTTCTGCACTCAAATATGGACGCTGTATTTATTATTTGACATACAGATGGAACCACCCCCAACCTCATACATTTATTAAAGAGCTTTGAGACGGAGCACTGATTTCCCGAGCCAACTCTTTCAAATATCAAGAACGCTGAATACCCAGCTCCATATCTCCTCCCTTCTCCCTAGCTAAATGAAACTAGTTTAGAGAGTTTTGTTTCCACTTTGGTAATAGAAATTTCCATGTCCACAGTCCTCTTCCCATTAATCATCTTGTCTTTCCTTAACAGGTTCCACATCAGAGTCCTTTCAGAAAACCGAGCTGAAGCAGACCTTTAACTATGGGGTCATATTTCCATTATCTTTAATGTCTGCCTTATATTTCTTAGTCCACGTTTTCTTTCTGTTTTCATATTTAAATACTGAAGAAATCCTCGCTCCCTATTTTAATTTTCTTTGCCAGGATTAATTCGAACTTACTTTCACCAATGCCCCTGCTGTCTCTGCATTTTTTGAGCCCTAAAATGCAGTTTCCTCTACTGATCTTTTTGCTCTTTGTAAGGTCTCTGCTTACTCCCACTTTTCTATTAAGGTGATTTCAGTTGGAGCAGTCCCCCTTCTGAGGAGCCTAATGAACTTCATCTTTGCAAAACACAGATTGGTCATGTATGGTTGGTTTTTTTTCACCTGCCAGGAGACAGACATTTACTGGCCCTTGTAATTGTTGGCCTAAAGTGGGACACATCTTGTCCATCCTCTCCTGTTACACTACCTCCTATATTTCACTGAAGTCTAATACAAATGTTTAAAATAAATGAATTATTTCAGTAGCCGGTATCAGCTTGAAGACAAATAGAAAGCAACCACTGTTCATACTTACGAACATATCACTTTTTATTGCTTCTGAAATAAATTACCACTGCACCATGTAAGATCTTCTAATTATTGAAGTTTCCATAATCCCATGGGGCTACGGTGCTGTTCAGGGCAAATCGCCAATGTTAGGGTACAGATTCATGCCGTGCCTAACTTGGCCCAGCTTCAGGCTGCTGCTAAAGAGGTGATCCCAGTTCTTTCTGCTACCCACACCTACATAACCACTCAGTCAAACGCGTGGGAAGGCATAGGAATACGCAACCAGGGTCAGCTGAGAAGTGGAAGGAGCAGGACCAACTCTTCTTCTGGTGGCAGCCCACACCGAGATCAGATTATAATGCAGATCAGCACACTAAATCAGGGGTATTTAAAATACTTTGAATAAATGGATCTGTTGGCCCATGTTTGCTTCTGGTTTTTTTGAGATTATTTCACTTTAAGGTCAAGAGATCTGGCTCACTCGAGCAGTGGTTCGCTAATATCTTAAGCTAGTCAACTATAAAAAACATTTTGCAAAGTTTTGCAAAGATTGATAAATTCAATCCTGATGAATGCATGTATCCTTACTACCATTTCTCTTCCCATACCTAGCCCAAGTACTGTACTATCTCAACGGCCTGCAGGTGTTTAGATTTGTATCTCATTTTATCAAATCCGCCTCAGAAAACTGAAATGGATACACTAACTCGTTAAAACGAGGGAGCCAGCCTCACTCTGATTTCACGTTCTTTAATCAGGCTGATCAATAGACTTCAGCTCCAATCTCCAAACAGATAAATAACCAAGTAAAACAATTTCCAAAAAAAGTTTTATTCTTATGATATGCAAGTAAATGAAAACACTAATTTTGATTTCATAGAAAGCCTTCGGCATAAATTATTCAAAAGCACTTTGTGAACTGACATAGGAAATTGATCCGAAGCTTATTGACTCGGCAGAAGTCCTTCCATTGACTTCACATTAACTTTGGACAAGGACTGAAATGCAGCTGACTCACTGCTGAAGTACAGCCACTTCTGATCGGTGGTGGAGGGGCTATTAAACAGCATATCAAACCCCAATCGTCATGTAAAACTTTGGGACACGTTATCTTAATGAGCTACATCGTTGATTTGAATTCTTGGTGAAATTTAAGCAGGCAGAATATAACCCTTCAGCTTGTTACTCGGCCTAAGCCTAAGACTAACATACCCTTTCTTAACCATCCTCATCTGTCCTTCTTGACTGCAAGTGATAAGGAGTTTTAACTAATTCAGGATGGAGGGATTCTCCATAAAGTAGTATCCTCCTGGCCAGAAACCGGAGCATCCATTCAGTTCTGAAGCAGAGGAAAGTTTACCTTGCGGATGCCTTTTCCAGCCTCTTCCTTGGAGGACTGCCATCATTGATAGCTTTGAAATGGCTGAAAAACTAGTACATTTTAAGGAAGGAAATTTAGTAAAGGTGGATATGAGGTACGCGAGATGCCCAGACACTGCGGCACAAATCCAGGTCAAATGTCCTAGGGTTGCAAGGCCAAGCCTCAGTGCTACTGTGTGTCCTCTCCAGTTAGACGCACTGCGTAGACCTGTACTCGTCTCTCCCACTCACATAACAGAAAGTACAAAGCTGTCTGAATGAGAGGCAGGGTCTATTTGCATTTAGCATTTATTTCATTTATTAAAAAGGATGTTCAGCCTGAAAAGATTCAGTGATAAAACCTCTCCCATAAAACATACAGCTGTAGCTGACTCCAACAGTTAGTCAGAACACATTTTTAAGAGGAAAGGCAAAGTAATTTTACAATCCCTAAGCAATCTATTCAAGAGCAAGGAAGAGGTGCGGCAATATCACAAAGGGCATCCACAGAGGGAGGGAACTATTATTTGGCGGGACGCACCCTCTAGGAAAAAAGCTCTTCCAAATAAGGATTAGGGAAATTCAAGCAAATTCCACCCATTGACTCCCTCTTCTTCATCACGTCAAACACAAGTGTTTTGTTTTAACTTTAAAGGTCCTCTGCAGTACATCCTCACACCCTTTCCACCCTCTCTTCCAAGAGGTTGCCTAGGATCCCCTCTTTAATGAGCTACAATGTCATGTTTCTTTTTGGCTGCTCCTTCATTGGCGTTATGAAGCTTGAAGGCCTTTTTTCTGCACAAAGGCACAGCTTTGCCTAGCAGGATAGAAAGCAGCTTTAACCCAGCTGCACGATTAGCACATTTTTCTAGGACATGGGAATGGTAGATTGGAAACCTCCCAACCTGAGGGACTTGAGCCCGAGCCATCCACCTCCTAAGCAAGCAAAGCTAATCCCTATTACATTACAGAAAGGACAGATTTTGCATTACCCGACAGTCAGGACAGTGTCATTGGTGATCATTACATGCACCCAGAACATGCTTTTGAGATGAGCTTCACTGGGGCGTTTGAGAAAAGAGTGCCAATGTCATGAATCTCACAAAGTGCTGGAAAGGAACTGCTCAGCTCTGCCAAGGCAGCAGCATCTAGTTAGATATCTAATGTTTAATAGCAAAAGCATTGGCATCGATGGACACAGGTGCCTAAAGAAACCTAAGAAATCTTTTTGCAGATTCGTAGAGTAACTGTCTCAAACTTCCTTGTGAAATAGGACCTAATTGCTAAAATTTCTTAATGTGGATCTCATCTCCGGTGCTAGAAGCAACAAGAGATCCAATCAGTATTGGCAACCTGTACTACGAGCACCTTGTTAGCTAAAGTGCTTCGTGTGGGTCTGTGTGATATCTTGTCTTATTTCTTGCTCCCACTATTGCTATATGCAGTCACGACACTGAGAAATTTTAGGAGAGATTTAGTAACATAAATAAGGGCGAAGGAAAGCATATTTCCATGATCACAGACTATCTGCCAGCCATTCAGATGGGAGGGGAGGAGCTGATTCAAGCTGCTAAATTTAATTAAAGCATATGCTCTTGGGCTTTGCAGTTGAATATCCTTAAATCTCCCTCACTTTGTCTCCTTTCCAGGTCATCACAAAGTTTAAATCACATGGAAAGGTTCTTGTTTCATTATCATGCAATATTTTTTTCTAAAATTTGTTTTTTGCCCCCTCTCCGCTTCCTCCAGAGAAATTGTATGGAAACCCTCTTCAGTAAGGTATTAAGACCATTTTCAAGAGGATAGCAAAACTAAGATGCTTGGAGGATCAATCAGGAAAGAAGTTATCACCTATTAAAGGTATTAAAAAATACAAGACAATACCGTTCGCTGTTATAACATGCAAAGGTAGTCGGAAGATTAGAAGCAGCAAGTGATGGGGAGTCTGTGGTCATGGCCCAAAGGGGTCTCATTGACACAGGCAAGGGAGGTCCCATCTGTGGAGGCAAAATTTAGGCTCCTGGCAAAGAAACTGAAGAGAAGGACCTCTATGGTAATGTTCTCTGAAATGCTCCCTTACCTCTTGGAGGTCCAGGGAGAGTTGTGGAGAGGCAGAGTTGGAATGTAAGATGGTTTCAGACTCATCTGACACATGTAAAGCATCGAAAGCCAGTACAGGAGAGATGGAGTTCATCTGAGGCATTGTCACTTAAGATTAAGGAGGCTGCGAGTGAGCATTTAAAGTGAGGAGTGAGGGAAACCAACCGGTGCACAAGAGCATATGGTCTGGGATGACATTTCTAAAGGTGAGGACACAAACATAGGTACCCCTCAATGAAGAACAGGTCACAGGAAGTAAATAATCAAACAGAAAATGGAAAACAAATAGATTGACATTTGAAAAGGTTGTCAAGACAGGAACTGAAGTGGCAGTACATGTGTTACTACGCAAATGCTGGAAACCTCAGAAACAAAGACGGCGGAGCTGGCCTTTTTGAGCCAGGATGAAGAGATGGATATACATGTATCAAAAACTTGGTGGAAGGAAACTAATCAAAGGGACACTATATCAGATGAGCCATATGCTGGAAAGAGAGACCAAAACATGTCATAAGAATCTCTGTGAATTGAAACTCCAGGCCAAGAAGGAACAATACAGCCTTGGGTCAGTAGACCTTCCTGCTCACCAGTACAGCAGCACTAACTGATGCTAACGGGGGCATTCTGATCATAAGCAGACAATTATACGTTAACGTATACATTTCAATGTACATTTCAAAACTTGAATACTTTTGATTTTCAGAACTAATTGCTTAAACAGTAGTCTACAGCAGATATGGAAACTATCTAATATGCCCCAGAGATGTATTGATATGATGTGGATATTCATATACTCTGGTGTGGGCTAGTTTAGTCCTCTGGCTAAAGAAAAAAAGAAATAATGTGAGTTCAGAAGTATAAATGCCTTATCCAGTCAATATAGAGAGGTTGGCATCTGCAAATGGCCAAATAAAATAATTTGCTTCTGAAGAGAGATTTCCAGATTGAAGCTGCCAAAATTAGAAACCACTATAAAACTTGTATGCTTCTCATTTAATAATACTGGGTTAATTTTATATTTTTTGTCACAAGGTTCACAGAGGTGTTTATTTGGTGTTTCTTTCTTTTGTAAGTGTTCGGCATTTACATTTCACACCCAGGAATTCTGGAAGTAATACATTGTGTTGACTTTAGTGTTGACTTCATTAGTGTTGCAATGAGTAAGCCAGATAACAAAGTACCTGACTAATTATCATACAATCATGAAGGTTGGAAAAGACCTCTAAGATCATCGAGTCCAACTGTCGGCCCAACACCACCATGCCCACTAAACCATGTCCCTAAGTGCCTCATTCTTTTAAATACCTCCAGGGATGGGGACTCCACCACTTCCCACTTCC